>NC_037686.1:33080842-33380842 GCF_003255815.1 Theropithecus gelada | reverse complement strand
TATCATCAACTTTGATTCTCTTCTTCCCTTTCTTTCTTCCATACCCTATGTTAGAGATGAAACTTCTGGACTTATGCAGAGTTGTATATCAAAGTTTTAAAAATTTTTTTAGTGTTCTATTTTTATTTTCTATTTCTTTCTAGATTGACTTTCCTCTTTCTGTGGGCATTCCTCTAATGTCTAAATATCTAGGATCTTCCATTCTAGATATTTTTTTTTTGAGAAAAATTTCTTGGTTTAAGTTTATTGTCCATCTCTCTAAAAATAATCACGTCACTTTGAAGTTCACACGCAAAACCACATGGTTGACAAGAAATGCATGCTGGCTTCTGGACAGAAATATAGTTATAATTAAGTATTAAGCAGTCCCCTTCCTTGTTGCTAATGGTCACATAGCAGTAGATGTTGATCATTTGTATTTCCATTGCTTCTATAGATAGTATTTCGGACACTAGGATTATAAAACTGTTTAAGAATTGTTTTGCACTCCCAATGCTTCCATAGAAATAATCTCTGACACTGGAATTATAAGACTTTTATTCACAGATCACTTATGATTTTCTTCAGACCCCAAATTCAGCAACCAGTTTGAATATCCCCACAGAGAAAGAGGATCAGCATGAAAATACAGTTTTTTCATTTCCCTGTCCCATGACTTCATCCTGCACTCTTCAACCAATGACCTCCACACTTAGGCCAACTCCAAAACCATTAAAATCCTATGCCTAAATTCCTCTGGGAGATGGATTTGAGATTTTCTCCCATCTCCTCCTTCAGTGACTCTATGATTAAACCTCTTTCTCTGCTGCAACCCCCATCTCTATGTATTAACTTGCTGTGTGTATTGGGTAACAAACTTATTAGTTACATCATCACCAAATTGTTTACTGAAAATCACTCAGGAAACTCTGTAGCTAATTGCAATGAAAACTAAAAATGTTTATCAGTAATTAGTCAGTCTTGAAAAATGATGAATAGCAAAATCCATATTTATTACACAGTAAGTATATTTCTCTATTATACAGTAGGGAAAACAGGCCAAATGCAAACCTTACTTGCAATCCTTTATCTGTGTTAAAAATCAATTTTCAAAAAAGTAAAATCACAACTGTAGTGGAGCAAAAAATGGCTTCCTTCCACCCTCCTTGGTTCCTTGGATGCACTATGAATTCAATTGTCATGAGACATATTCACAGGAAAAAAATTATATTTAATTATGTACCTAGGCACACATAAAATTCTCGCAAAATATGAGAGTTGAGGAGGGGTCAGATGATTGAAGCTTATGTAGCATCCTGAGCTACAGCAAACAGGAGGGCTCGGAGCTTCTGAGGGTTGGTGACCATGCAAGTTATGGGAAGGTGAAGGGAGAAACTGTATGGTGAATAACGGTTAACTTGTTATGTAGATAAAGTCTCTCAGGTAATAAATGCTTTGGAGCAGCCTTCTTTTTAAGACAGATACTTTAGCAATGTAGATTTTCTTTATAGAAGTAAATTTCTTTTACAAATAGCTTTTCAGAACTACTCCTATGTCTGCAGTTTCTTAGAATAACCAGCTTAAAATATGCCAAACAAGTATATTTTAGGGTGACATATTCTGGTCTCCTACAGTCATATTTCAGGGTGGTGTGTCCTGAGTGCAACATGACTCTCATATAAACATAAAATGTCCATAAAATGTTTTAGTAAATTAATTGATGAAAGTATCAGTCATGGTGTTGTTGGGGTTCAGAAAAATATAAGACTCTTGAGAATATTCAATATTCTGGGAAATGTGTACCTTAAAAGTTAAAAAAATGTGTACTGTCTTAATGAAAAGTGAGTAAATCACTTCATTCAACCTTGTATCAATGTAAGGTGTTATAGTTTTTAAGACAGATTTAAAAGATTTTCTAATGCATGAAAAAAAGTGTACAGTGGAGTATGTTACTTAGCAAGCTGAGCACTTTTAATTAATATAAATTGGAAGTCATTAGAAGCTGCCTCAGAGCCAAGAATTTTCTAAACTTCTCATGTTGCTCCCTGCCTCCAAGGGAAAAAGGGGGCTGTCTCTAGAATTTTATCTAACTGAGGAGACTTCTTTCAAAGGAAATGGAATTGTCTTAAACCTCCTTCCCATGAATCTTATTAAATTACTAGGAAAGAGGCCGGCCCCGGTAGCTCACGCCTATGATCCCAGCACTTTGGGAGGCTGAGGTGGGCAGATCATGAGGTGAGGAGATCGAGACCATCCTAGCCAACATGGTGAAACCCTGTCTCTACTGAAAATACAAAAAAATTAGCTGGGTGTGAGGTGTGTGCCTGTAATCCCAGCTACTCGAGAGGCTGATGCAGGAGAATTGCTTGAACCTGGGAGGTGGAGCTTGCAGCAAGCCATGATCTCGCCACTGTACTCCAGCCTGGCGGCAGAGCAAGACTCTGTCTCAAAAAAATAAAATAAATAAATTAAATAAATAAATTGCCAAGAAAGATTAACTACCAGAAAAGAGGAGATTAAAGTTGTCACCACAACCAGACAGACTTTTTATATATTCTTCTGATGGCAACTCAGAAAAATTACCTAAGAGAACTTATCTGAATTATAAAGACAACTTTTGTTTGCAATGCAGTTTTATCCTTCATCTTCCCATAAATTTTTGGCCTCATTCAGTTTCTAAAGACAATCATTTACAAACTATTGTATGCCCCTTGGACCCATCAAACTGTCCTAAAAATTATATACTCGCTCTAAAATTGGCCTACATACCCCCATCTTCCCCGCCTCTATGAAAAGGGGGCTATTTAAGCTTCAGCCATCTGGTCCTTCTTTTGAGTTTCATATTTTGTATGGCTCCTATGCCTATCCACATTAATCCATTTGTATGCCTTTTCTCCTGTTAATCTGTCTAATGTCAGTTGATTTCAGCATACTAAAACTTTCAAAGGGAATTTCTCTTTGTCCCTAAAGTGTTAAAACTAAGTTAAAGAACATCTGAAGAATAATTATATATAGATAATCAGGCATATTAAACAAATTTTAAAATAAATGTAAGACTGCTTATTGTCTTTTTTGTTGGAAGTAACAAAGACTCCTTGACTAACCTTTAGTTGGGGCCTTCTAATTTCTCTTCTCGACTAGGCTTTTATTGTTGGGCCTGTATCCCCCAGTTTTAACAAGAATTCAAAGTAAGTTTAGAAGGAACCTCAGACCCTTGATATCTGGTCATTCTAGCCAGTCTTCAACAAGAATTCTGTCAAATCTGGTTAGCCAGAATCCCACCTTACCTTTAGCATTTCCTCTTAGTAATATTGTTATCCACTGACCTTTACCCTACTTCTTGGCTAAAAATCTTTGTCCATGATGTATTAGCAATTGTGGCCAGTTCTATGCTGAAGTCTCTTTCCTCTATTGTAATTGTTCCTGAATAAAATGTTTTGACCGCTTTATTATCCAGACCAGGTTTTCTTTGACAGAATTGAAAATCAGTTGTGTTTCCCTTGGAAAAAAATTATTTGCATTGCTATCAGTTCTGTACAATTTGCAGAATTTTTTTTTTTTTTTTTTTTTTTTTTGAGATGGAGTCTCGCTCTGTCACCTAGGCTGGAGTGCAGTGGTCGAATCTCGGCTCACTGCAAGCTCCGCCTCCCGGGTTTACACCATTCTCCTGCCTCAGCCTCCCGAGTAGCTGGGACTACAGGTGCCCGCCACCTCGCCCGGCTAGTTTTTTTTTGTATTTTTTAGTAGAGACGGGGTTTCACCGTGTTAGCCAGGATGGTCTTGATCTCCTGACCTTGTGATCCACCCGTCTCGGCCTCCCAAAGTGCTGGGATTACAGGCTTGAGCCACCACGCCCGGCAATTTGCAGAATTATAAGATTAGTCAAAGATGATGAAAGTGGCAGACCCCTATAAATACTGATAACCTTGAAAAGTTTGCTACACTATTCCCCTCCTTTCATTGAAAGGATATGCAGGAATTGCTATGTGTATTTCAAATTATTTCCCATTTTACCTTTATATCAGATATTGTAATATCTGCCATAGCAAAGGCTTGGTAGTCATGTCTCCTCCTCAATACCATATGGTAGCTATTCCTTTCAACAGTTATGCTTCTCTTTTTCACCCTATTTGTTACTTTTAAAATTCATCTGAGAGATTGTGACACTTTACATTAAAACAAGGTGGAATCAAGTAAATTATTCACCTTGTGGGAAGGCGTTAGCACATGTTGTTATTCTTTTCAGGCATGTTTTCCTGAGAACACTCTCAAGATTCTTACATTTTTAAGGCATTACTTCTTACCAAAGAAATAAAGGAAAAAATCAAAATTATTAATAAAAAATAATTACTGTCTGGCAGGGGGGATAATAGCTCCTAAGATGTCCATTCTTAATCCCCCCAAACTGGAAATAGGTTGGCTAAATGAGATTTATGATCACAGATGGAATTAAGGTTGCTAATCAGCTGACTTTAAAATACTAAGCTTATCCTGGACTATCCAGGTGAATCCAATGCAATCACAAGACTTCTCAAAAGTGGAAGACAGAAGCAGAAAAAGTGAGTCAGTTTGAGACATGACTATAAGACAATGGCCAAAGAGATTCAATGTTACTAAATTTAAAGATGGAGGGAGAAGCCATGTCCAAAGGAATATGGGCCGCTTCTAGAAAAGGCAAGAGAAGACATTATTCCCTAAAACTTTAGAATAAAATGCAGCCTTAATGACAACTTAATTTTTTCCCATGTGATCCACATAAGATATCAAAACTAAGATAACATATTTGAATTTTTAAGCTGCTAATATTTTGGAAATTTATTATATTGCTATAACCCAATTTTTTGTTGTTGTTGTTGTTTGGTTTTTTTTTGCACCCTGCATGAAAAAAGCCAATACACTGAGACAGCAGTGTTGCAGTAGAGAAAGATATTAATTATTGCAAGGCAGCTAAATGAAAGGATGGGAAACATTTCTCAAAGTCACCTACATAAAAGCTCAGAGCCTGAGGGTTTTTTTTTTTCTTTTTGAGATGGAGTCTTGCTCTGTCAGCCAGGGTGGAGTGCAATGGTGAAATCTTGGCTCACTGCAACATCCGTCTCCTGGGTTCAAGCAATTCTCCTGCCTCAGCCTTCTGAGTAGTTGGGATTACAGGTGCCCACCACCACACCTGGCCAATTTTTGTATTTTTAGTAGAGTCGGGGTTTTGCCATGTTGGTCAGACTGGTATTGAACTCCTGACCTCAGGTGATCCACCCACCTTGGCGTCTCAAATTGCTGGGATTACAGGCATGAGCCACCATTTTTGGGCTGCCTAAGGTTTATTTTAAGGATAATTTGGTGGGTAGGGTGCCAGAGACTGGGTGCTACTGATCGGTTGGGAATGAAATCATAGAAGTTTCCAAACTGTCTTCATTCACTGAGCTAATTTCTGGGTGAAAGTCTTAGGATCAGTAGTCAGCTTCTTAGTATGAGCCACAGGTCCTGCTGATATCAGCTAGTCCACCCAAATGCAAATGTCTGAAAAATATCTTAAAGACCAATCTTAGATTTTGACAATAATGATGACATCTATAGGAGCAATTGGGGAATTTACAAATGTTGACCTCTCGCTATAACTCTTAATAAGTAAGGGATTATACAAAGGCAAGTTAGGAAACAATGGCTGGTTATTATTTAACTGTGCCTAAACTTTAGCCAAATTCAGATCCTTGCCATAATTCTAAACTTGTGGTCTTTCATTAGTTTCACAAAGGCAATTTTGGTCCCAGAGCAAAGAATACCTTAGTTTGGAGAAGGGACTGTTATTATCTTAGTTTAAAAGTTAACAAAGGCAATTAGCTTGTGAGGTTAGAAACAAGAAGGAGCCAGTTAGGCAAAATTTCTCTCACTGTTATAATTTTTTTTTTTCTTTTTTGAGATAGATTCTCCCTCTGTCTCCCAGGCTGGAGTGCGGTGGTGCAATCTCAGCTCACTGAAGCATCTGCCACCTAGGTTCAAGTGATTCTTGTGCCTCAGCCTGCCAAGTAGCTGGAATTATAGGCATACGCCATCTTGCTTGGCTAATTTTTGTATTTTTTGATACAGACGGGGTTTCACCATGTTGGTCACACTGGCTGGTCTCAAACTCCTGGCCTCAAGTCATCTGCTGCCTCAGCCTCTCAAAGTGCTGGGATTACAGATGTGAGCCATCATGCTTGGCCCTCACTGTTATAATTTTTGCAAAGGCAGTTTCAATAGCAGTAACAGGAAAATAGTATACTATTTCACAGTTAGATAATAAAGCAATGGTAGCTGGAGATGATACACCCTCAGAATAATGTATCTAGTTTTAAAAAATGATAGCAAGAGTTATTAAGATCTGTTATGATTTGTGTTCTCCAACTTTCCTATAAGTGTAAAATGTGAGAAATAATCCAATAGCACTTGATGGACACTCAGGAGTATTATGATTTTTGAAAAGGTAAAATTGTGTTTTTTCAGGCAAAACAGAATGAGCAGAGTATCCAAGGTATTATTTTAATCACTAATTAATATGGGAACAAGGAAGACTTTATATCCTGCTAGAATAACACCTGTTAATTCATGATATTTAGAGGCAAATTAGCAAATAAATGTTAGAATAATGTTGCTGAGTTAGATGTAACCTAGTTAGTTTCCAATAAGCCATTAGTCATTTGGATCATCTCTTCTACCAAAATGAAATTAATGCATCTCTTTCATACAAAATTCTGCAATTTAACAAGTCACTCTACTAAATCTAGAACATTCAGTAAAGAATAATATGATAAACTATACTGTTCCCCTGACAGTCCTTTGGGGGTGCCTTTGCATCTGCATAAAAAAATAGCACAACTTTCGCTTTATTTCCAAGTTTAAGCTAATTGTTTCTAACAGGGGCAATAAAACATATTGTCAGTTGGAAAACATGAAATATCAGATAGCTCTATTAAACTCAGGAATTAAAATAGAAAAAATTAGAAACATAATAAATCACCAAATATAGTAAATAGAAAAACAAAGTAGTCCTTTAAGTAATCACATGGCATAAGAAAAGGAAAAGATTTATTCTAAAACTGGAAAGAAAAGGTTAATGGCAAAAATATTTTTATTCTTAAAATAATATTTTATAATTTGTTCTGGTTTTCAAACATACAAAAAAACAGAATCTTTGGACAATGATATAGCTGAGATAAAAACACACATGATATTCCCTTATCCATTTTTAATACATAGAGATATTGATAAAATATTTTAAATGGTTATAAAACATGCATAGTAAGTCTTGAAAGTAAAAATATAAACAGCAGTGTCCCAAGGACAAAGAAGAATCCCATAGTGTTTAGTATAAATTGAAGTTAAACTGCCTACAGAGAAACTGAAAATAAATGTCAGCCTTCGGGACTAGGGATTGTATGTTTTTGTGGGGATGATAGTCAGTGACACAGAGGTACTACATGGAAAAACTCTTGGCAAATTAATAAAGGAGTTGAAAATGTACTTCCTCTCTGTAAATTAGAAACTCGTGATTCCTGCTTATCAGCGCAGAGACATCGTTTGAATAAAAATGTACACACCATACCATAGATGAAAACCAAATCAATAATTAAAGATTAGAATTCCAAGTCACAATTATATTTGTCTTAGAGGTGGGATGGCTGGTAGGGCTGAAACATAAGCTGTAAACCTTAATACATTAATAAAAATAATCCATGCTGAAATGGGTAAAACTTGTAGTGTTCAGGCAGATGTAACTATGAGGTAGTAGTCCTATAGGAAAATAGAAATGCCTCCTCAATCCAGAACAAACTTGGGTCTGTGGCCAATGATAATCTCTAATAGGACTACGACTATAGAAAGAAACATAACATTTGACAGACAGTAAAAGTCTATGAATAATGTAATGCCATTAACAGTTATTAAACAGATAAATTCCTGTGGGACTAGAGACAATAGATCAATCTGAAAGGGATAATTATATACTTTTATTTAAAACATTCAAAGAAATAAAGTAGGAAAGGCATCCATAAAAATGTCAACAGATGTATAAAAATAATTACACTGGAATCTTGGAAATGAAATTGGACCAAATGGACCAAATAGACATTTACAGAACTCTCCACTCCAAAACAACAATATACCTTTTTCTCATCTGCACATGGCATATACTCTAAAATCAACCACATACTTAACCATAAAATAATCTTCAGCAAATTCAAAAAATTAAATTTATACCAAACATACTCTTGTACCACAGCACAATAAAATTGATATCAGTACTAGGAAAATAACTCACAACTATATAATTACATAGAAATTAAACAACCTCCTCCTGAATGACTTCTGGGTAAACAATGCAATTAAGGTAGAAATCAAGAAATTCTTTTAAACCAATAAGAATAAAGATAGAACATACGAGACTATCTGGGACAGAGTTAAGGCAGTATTATGAGGAAAATTTATAGCACTAATTACCCATATCAAAAAGTTAGAAGTATCTCAAATTAACAACCTAACATCACACCTAGAGAAACTAGAGAAACAAGAATATACCAACCCCAAAGCTAGTGAAAGACAAGAAATAACCAAAATCAGGGCTGAACTGAAGGAAATTGAGACACAAAATAACATGAAAAATATCAGTGAGTTCAGGAGTTGGTTTTGTGAAACAAGAAATAAGATTGATAGATCACTATCTATACTAATAAAAAAGAGAGAAGAATCAAATAAACACAATCTGAAATGATAAAAGGAACATTACTACAGATCTCACAGAAATACAAAAAACCTTCACAGACTACTATGAACACTTTTATTTATATAAACTAGGAAATCTAGAAGAAATGGATAAATTCCTGGAAACATATAACCTTCCAAGATTGAACCAGGAAGACATTGAATCCTTGAACAGACCAATAACAAGCTCCAAAATTGAATCAGTAATAAAATGTCTACCAACCAGAAAAAGCCCAGGAACAGATAGATTCACAGTGGAATTCTGCCAGATGCATAAAGAAGAGCTGGTACCATTTTTACTGAAACTATTCCAGAAAAAAAAAATGCAGGTGGAGGAAGTCTTCCAATTCCTTCTATGAGGCTAGCATCATCCTGCTATCAAACCTGGCAGAGACACAACAACAAAAGAAAACCTCAGGTCAATATCCTTGATGAACAGATATACAAAAATCCTCAACAAAATTCTAGCAAACTGAATTCAGCAGCACATCAAAAAGCTAATCTACCACGATCAAGCAGGTTTTATTCCTGGAATGTAAGTTTGGCTCAATATGTACAAGTCAATAAATGTTATTAACCATATAAACGTAACTAAAAACAAAAATCACAAGATCATATCAATAGATAAAGAAAAGGCTTTCAATAAAATTAAACGTCTTTCATGTTAAAAAAACTCTCAACAAACTAGGCATTGAAAAAGTATACTTCAAAATAATAAGAGTCATCTATGACAAACCCACACCAACATCATACTGCATGGGGGAAAGTTGGAAGCATTCCTCTTGAGAACTGAAACAAGGCAGGAAGCCCACTCTTACCACTTCCATTCGACATAGTAATGGAAGTCCTAGCCAGAGCAACCAGACAAGAGAAAGAAATGAAAGGCATCCAAATATGAAGAGAGGAAGTCAAACCATCTCCGTTTGCAGATGATGTGATTCTATACCAAGAAAACCCCATAGTCTCTGCTCCAAAGCCTCCTGATCTGATAAATAACTTCAGCAATATTTTAAAATACAAAATTAATGTTCAATAATTAGTAGCATTTCTATAAACCAACAACATCCAAGCTGAGAGCCAAATCACAAACACAATCTCATTCATAATAGCCACAAAAAGAATAAAATACTTACCGTACAGCTAACCAGAGAAGTGAAAGATCTCTACAATAAGAATTAGAAAACTCTACTCAAAAAAACCAGAAATGACACAAACAAGTGAGAAAACATTCTGTGCTCATTCATAGAAAGAATCAATATTGTTAAAATGTCCATACTACCCCAAGCAATTTACAGATTTAATGTAATTCCTATTTCCTTAAGGCCACACATGTTCCTCTTCCAGAGTACAGTTTATTTAATGAGACTATTTTGAAACATTCTCTATTTACTTTGAAACACTGCTTTTTAACCTATAAAAAAATAGTTATACATTGAAAGGAATTTGCAAAGAAATGTGTAGGCAGGTCCTGTGGACCCTTTCCCTCAGCCTCTTTCAGTATTAACATCTTATAGCAAACTACCTAAATCATGAAATTAGCATTGGTATAATTCACAGTGCTTCTTTATATTTTACCAGTTACACATGCAATCATTTGTATGTTATTTAGTGTGTGTGTGTGTGTGTGTGTGGCACCCACGTAGCAACTACTTTCCTTCTCCCCCTAGCCCTTGACAGCTCCTAATTTATTCTCTATATCTATAATTATTTCATGAATGTTGTATAAATAGAATCAAACATTCAAACCCTTTGAAACTGGCTTCTTTTCCCCTAGTCAACCTAACTTCCTTGAGGCTCATTCAAGTTGTTGCATAGATTTTTAATTTGCTCCTTTTCATTGCTGAGTAGTATTCCAGGGTATGAATTACTGCAGTTTGTTTAGAAACACGTGTCTTTTTAAATTACCATCATTCCTCCACATAACTTTTACTTAGGGCAGTGTTTTAAGTCCAAAACCATTAAGCATACAAAAAATATTGGAAGGTAAGAAAGAATTACTTACCTACCACGTTTTGGTGTGACCCTAGAGTAGCTATTATCTCTAAAGTTTCAAATTCTATAATTTTCCATCCTATATTTTAGAAAAGTGTGTTAATTTTAGAGCTGGGTATTCCGGAATATCTGATTTGATGTTGTTTGAATGTAACCAAAATATCAAATTGATTGCTTTCTTCCTAGTTGATCAGCTAAATCCGTTTGCTTGAATGACCAATCTAATTGGTAGTAATAGTGATGGATCAAAGACAAATTATCAGAAGTTGATTTGGTCAAGAAAATAAACAGAGTGACGGACACAAATTAAGTTTTCCAGTTCTCCATACTAGGTTTATCAGACCACAAAATCAGCCATTAAATTAGATCCATTTTATTAGGTGGGTTTTAGCTCAGCAAACTTTTTCTATAAAAGGTCAGATAGTAAATCTGATCTTTGCAGGTCATATGGTTTCTGTCATAACTACTCAACCAATCATTGTAGAGGGAAAGCAGTTATAGACAATAGCAAGCAAATGTTCATAACCAGATTTGGCCTATGGGCCAAACAGTTATATATAGTTTGCTGAACCTGATATTAGGCTATTGCATTGTGCACTGTTAACTGCAATGGAAAACAAAGTTCTCTCACATAGTTTCCATATATTCTGACCTCCAATCTAATGTCATAAATACAGAAATGTTTATGGAGTGAATAGGTATTGACTGTGATATTTGAGATATTATATAAAATCTCATATCTTGTTATCATATTTACAATTTGTTTTTTTATTTTTGCCTTTCATTAACTTATTATTTAATTGGGATGAAAAGATACAACTCAATTAAAGAACAGTAAAAGGTCAAATGATAATGCAGATAACAAGGTTTATAAATACCCAAGGCAGGGAGAGGTCAGCTATAGTGAATAGACCAAGGGACACTGAAATGAGAACCATAGCTTTGAGCTGGTCCATGAAGGATAAATAACACCTGGACTGGAAGAAAATATACAGCAGGCATTCTAGAAGGACTCTGGGTACAGCTGTGTGTAAATCTTGAAACAGTGCCTTGCACAAAGTTAGTGAACAAAATTGTGTTTTTTTGTTGTTATAGTATTAATACCATGAATATGATAATTATGGAAGAGTACCATCCAGTGCACCTAGAATTGAGTGTATCACAGGATAGTTGCTACTCCTATAGAACATAAACCCATGCATTTTATTCTCATTTCCAGTTCCCAAAAGGTCTGCTGTTTATTTGTGGTCATGGCTCACACCAGACAACAAGTTTACACAATTTATAATATCCTGTTTAGCATAAGATCCTGAGAAGAAATCAGTGTAATTTTATTTGATTTAGCATGGAAACCTCATTATTAGTGACTTAATGAATTTATTGTTAGTGTACCATGCAAACACCTGACCACAAAAATCACATTCTTTCAATTTATCTACTTACATTTATGCTTTACATTATCACCAATTCATAATCCCCGTAGGTTTTTGTTGATTTTTTGCTCCCCTTCTTACTTTCTCCAGCAGAAAAAGCAGCTTACTGCCTAACAGAAGAAGCCTGGACTAGAGATACAGGGAAATGATGGAACATTTTTCCTTTTGGTTTACTGCCCTTGATTCCCTGTGCTTTGTTAGAACTCGAAGAAAATAAGGTCTTCCTCTTGTTCCAAGTATTCAGAGCCTGGATTAGTCCATATAATCAGAACTATGCCTCTGTATCTGTGATGGGAGGGCAGTAAGGAACATAAAATTCTTCATTGTGGACCTTTAAGTTTCATCCTAGACATAAAAATAGAAGGGCTGTGTACTTTTTTCATAGTTCTGTGTTTGTCTCAAAACATTACTCTTCTCAGTATACAGTCATCCCTCCATATTTATAGGTTTCATATCCATGGATTCAATCAACTGTGAATCAAAAATATTAGGGAATAAAAACAAAAAAACACAATGTAACAATAAAAATAATACAAATAAAAACCCACACAGTATAACAATGATTTACAAAGCATTTACAATGTATTAAGTATTATGTTATCAGTTTGTTCTCACATTGCTATAAAGAAATACCTGAAATCGGGTAATTTATAAAGAAAAGAAGTTTAATTGGCCCACATTTCTGCGGGTTGTACTGGAAGCATGGCAGTATCTGCTTCTGAGGAGGCCTCAGGGAGCGTTTCCTCATGGTGGAAGGCAGAGTGGGAATAGACGTCTTACATGGCGGGAGCCGGACCGAGAGAGAGCGGGGAGGTGCCATATCCTTAAACAACCGCATCTCCCGAGAGAGAACTCACTATCGCAATGACAGCTCCAACCATGAGAAACTGCCCCCATGATCCATTCACCTCCCACCAGGCCCCACCTTCAACATTAGAGATTATAATTCGACATGAGATTTTGACAGAAACAACCATATCAGTTATCCAGAGATAATTTAGCGTATACGGGAGAATGTGCATAGGTTGTATGCAAATATTTTGTCATTTGTTATAAGGAACTTGGGTATCTGTGGATTTTGGCATCCACGGGGCTCCTGGACCCAATCCAGCAATGATACTGAGGGACAACTGTATACCTGTACCACCTCCTCTTCTTCCCCTGTGTAGTCTCCTTTGTGCTATCACCACCACCACCACTATAGAGGAGGATTATGGTTAGGAACCTAGGGATAAAAGATGCCTTAAGACTTGGTTTCTTCCTCCCCTTAAGAACTATTCAGCGCTGGTGTGAGACAGAACTTACATGTAAAAGATCTATTACAAAACAAGGTGACTAAGCTAGGTCAAATGTGTATTACAGTCAATATGTCAAAAGGCAAATGCCTGACTGAATGCTATAACTGTTGGGATAATTTTATGCTCTTTTTTGACTCTCTGCCATTCCTTGGCCTAGATTACATTTTCTTTTTATACTGTCAGTTTGATCGTCCTCCAAGAAGCTTTCCTTCTTTCCCTCTCTCTTCCCATTTATGCTAGGTACTACTCCTGTTCTCTTACAGCACAATAGAAAGACCCCCATTAAAATACTTAACTATTCCCTAATGTTTATTTATATGTCTTCCTGAATAAACGATAATATTTTTGAAAACAGAAATGGCAATTTATGTCTCATTCTATCCCCAGCACAGTGCTTCAGACTGGAAGCTACTCAATAAAGAGTGATCAAGTAAATGAAAGCCTTTGGATGAAGAAGAAATTTCTTTAATGTGTGGCTACGTAAAGAACGATGAACAATGAATATTTAGCAGGACACTTATACAGAGAAAAGAGGGCAGTTATGCCTGCTGGACAAAGAGAACTGGGTAAAAGTAACACAGAGTAATGAGTAAGAGTTTTGACTCTCAGATCATTTAGACTTGAGTTCAAATTACAGCTGACAATTACCAGGAATATGTAATCCTTCTAGAGGTAACTCCAAGGTCTGAGCCTCATAATCTCTATACTGAGAATAAAAATGATATCAAACCCATGCTAAATATTAAAAATGCCTTTAAAGTGCTAAGGAAAATATATGATGGAAAAAATATTTCACCTCTGTGGGTAAATAAAAACTTGTTCTAAGTCACATAGGCCATATGCCATTGTCACGACTGCATCCATATTGGGTTGCACACCCCTGTCCCTTACATGATGCCTCCAGCTAACAACTTCAGAAGGGCCTTTTCAGATTCCTTCATGAATTACAATGGATTCTCAGCATTTCTAAAATATCTGCCATCACACCAAGAAGCCCCATTTGAAGTACAGATTTCTGGAGCACACAGGTCATAGCTAGAGCTCCAAGTGGTACCAAGACAATAGTGATGAGGAAACAAAGCTTGAATATCTTATATTTAAGTTTCCACCAGTTTCAAAGAGCAAAGCCAAATGGTGAGAGACTTTGTGGGTGACGGGCCTAAGCAAGAAGGATGAGAGATAGGAGCCAAAATGCAATGTGATCATGCCCATCGGTTCCTTCAGTACTAGGAGGGGAATGGTGACGGGTGTCAGGAAACAGGAGACATTGTTCATTTTCTGCACATGAAAAAATGGGAGTCTTAGCCTCCAAACACCTGTGCTTTCTCAGCTTGCTGTCAAAACTGGTACTGGATGAAAATCCCATTGTACACTAGGTTCGAGGGAAAAGTGGACTCAGCCAAGATTTCAGGCTTCCACACATGGTAAACTTTTGGCTTTCCTGCACTTTTGAAAAGAGTACTGAAATATGGAACAGATATGTCCAAAATGCATCGGTCTACCCTCAAAATTATTCAAAATAGAAAATTACAACAACAAAAGTCAGGAAACAGAATTTAGAGAGGAAAATGACTCCTTGATCTGTGTAAAGGCAGTAGGAATGAAGCTGCATGATTTGCTGAGAAAGCAGCTTGCTCTCAGCAAAACCAAAAAGCAATGTTGTATGTTGCCTTGGCCCAGGCATCAACAGAAGTTCATGGGTCCTCATCAATGCACACAGAACTATGCCTTTTCAATGTGGGTTTCAGAGGTGAGTGCTGCAGGAGCTCAGCTCAGGGCAAGATGGATGAATTCTGAGCAGCAATAATGGAATTAGACCCCAAGGGATGGTGCAGGTGAAAGTACAGGGAGAAGAACTCCATAAGCACAGGAGAACTTGTGAGAAAGCTAAGATAGAAACAAATACAAGATTTGTTTCCAGGATTGACTAAAAGCTGAAGAAGCTCACTGGGAAACTTTGGAATCCTGTTTGCTGCCCATGGGCACTTAATATGATTCATCTCTTCCCTGATATTACACCTATTTCTTATAGGAACCAATAATTTTATTTGGATCACAACTTCCCCCCCCCTACTTTGTCCTTTTGGATTAGTTTTGGACACTCACTGTCATTTTATTTTTCTTCAGTCAATATGAAATAGTGAGAGATCTGGAATATGGAACCTGAGACCCCTGGTTTGAGTATTGACTATGACTCATGTGCTGAATTCTCTGAAGTTCAGTTTCTTTATCTGTAAACTTAAACATATTCTTAAAACATACAAGAATAATACATTCAAATATGTGTCAACCAGATTCAGCTCTGTCATTTAAAACCCAAAGACACTTAAGCAGGTTAATTTTCTCTTTGTTTAAATTTCCTCATCTATAATTTTGAAATGATAATATTTTCCAATTTGTCTCCAATACTGGTTAAGATGACTAAATAAAATGATGCAAATGAAAGTGCTTTGAAACCCACAACATATACAAATGTATGCATCTACTTAGCACATTGACTTACGTCAGTTTTGAGCCTCCATATCTTCAACTGTTTAATTCGTTCCTTGAAAGAATGGGTATTCCCAATACCGATTCCCCTCTTATCCACATGCCAAATCACAGCTCAGTGTACACCTCTTCCTTGATGTCTCCCTAAGCAGCTCAGAGCTCAGTCATATGTTACAGATGGATTCTTATAAGAGACCATGTTATCTTATCAGTTAATGCCAGATGATTTTCTGTTTGTTTGTTTTGTTGTTGTTGTTTTAAATAATGCTTTACCTCCCTTCTTAGGAAAGCTGCTGTTTCTCTCCTTACATGCACCTGGGCATGAAGTTCACTGTCCCCTTGATCTAGTGACCATGTGGTCTGGGTAGTAGCTAAAGGAATGTCCTGAACTGGAAAGGAAATTTTCTGTGAGGTCCAAGAGGAGACATTCAGTCATTAGCATATGGTTTTCCTGCTGATTACATGCAGTCATGCTTTCCAGTAACTTCTTTGCACAGCCAGAGGAGTCCATACTGACTTTAGACAGAGTCTCCAGAGATTTAAATTATTTTAAAACACCCACATCTTTTATGCTTTTTCACTCTGTTTTTTTCTACAAATACCTTGATGTTGGTGAAAGTCCACTTGAGTTTGCCAACTTTTCTGATTGTTGCTGCATTTTGTTTTTCCTGGTAATAGACTACATGCCCACAATTGCTTGCTACTTATAGGAGGGGTGACTTACAGGGTGTACACAGATCAGACAGTGGTTGAAAGTGGTCATTTTGATTTGCAGAGTTGCATTCAGATGGAAAAATAAAACCGGACCCTTGGAGATGCCTGCTTTAGGAATAAAGACTCCTGTGTTGTCCAGTGATCAGACACCTGCCCTTTGATCATTTCTCATGTGACTGTCTAAAGGACTCATGACAAATTAGTTGGAGACTCGGTAGCAGTGGTGGAGTTTGAGGGTCCAGGGAGTGGAACTCATTGGCTAGCTGACCCGGAACATCAACTTGATTATAGCTGACATAAATTGTCTTTTAATTGCATGGGATTCTTTTCAGTTAAAGAAATAAATTCTCTCTTTTTTTCAAGACCAGTAAGTTAGTCTACACTGGAAGTTGTGCCTCAGATTCATGAGCTGGAAGAGAAACCTGTTGTCCTCTGGGAATGTGTCTATTAGAGGAAAATTAAACACCCAAGTTTGTGCCCAAATTACTTCTCAGCAGCTGCTCCTACACTGTGCACTCAAAGTGGGATGGCTCAAAGGCCAAGCATACCTGGGATTTCAGTCCTGGTGCACATCTTAAAAGTGCCTTCTTTCACTCTCAGAAGTGCTCTGGTTCAGGAAATGAATGATGGAGTCATCCCTACACTAGGTGCTTATCTGGATAGCAAAGGAAACTTTTCATGCCCAAATGATAATCTCTTTACCTGGTTTCTTTAGGTATGTCCATACATCGTCAGCCTGGACTTCACTTATTTCCTTCAGTGACAAAATTTGGTCTCGATAGCTGAAAGTAACTCCTTTTGTTCAGAACACATCATTAGCCTTAGAAATGTATACAAATTATGTAAAAATGGATTTGTAAATATGAAAACAGAGCAGGAGAGTTCATGCAAATGTGGTGAGACGTAAACCATTAGTGGGGTCAGATGAAGAGTATATAAGTATTCATTATATTGGTCTTTTAACTTTTCTGCAGTATTGAAATTCTTCAAAATAAAAGAAGCGGGGGCAGGTCTCCTTGAGCTCAGAACAGCCTACTCTGGTCAACAGGCACCGGGGCTTGCCTTAAGTAGCTAATAAATGATGCACTTCACCTCTGGATCATATACAGGGATATGTGTATAATAATATTTATACGGATTGATAGCAGGGATCAGACCTCCTGCCTCTTGTTGATCTCTTACAGTTTTGATTGCAGAGTTCATGTTATGTATCTTGAAATGACAATAAAATTGATTTCTGATAAAAAGCATTTTTGGGAAATTCAACAATGTGTGTGTGATCAGTTCTGCTAACATAACCATATTTAAATATATACTAGTATTGTTTTAATTTCCCAAATTCTAATTCCCAACTTCCTTAATTTCTATAACTAGTTTTTTACTTATGAAACATTATAACGTAAAAGTAACACAATGAAACTTGTGTTTCAAGGGAAGTGGGGGACCTTCTCATAAAGCTGTACTGCAAGCTGTTATTCTTATAATGAAAGAGGCAAATAAATTAGTTTTATTCAACCCAAAGAACTTAAATTAGTATTGAAGAGAGTTGAATGTGAGGAACTGAGGCAATGGGTTTGAATATAAATTAAAATTTACTAACACTGTGAAAGAAATGATGTTGGCAATCTTCCAAAATATTTGTTCATAGCAGGTATGATATTAATGAATACATAAATTTATGTACACTTTACAGTTAGCATTTTATGAAGTGTTACTTGAAGTAATTATCAGTTCAGCACCATACGCCAGCTAATAATATTTAATAACAATAATAATGCTTTGTTCTTTTGCCAAAGATTACAATGGGTTATCAAGCAATTCATTATCCTATAACATCTTGGCTGTGTGGAAACATCTTCGTGACTTGATTTTGCATATGAAGAAACTGAAACTCAAAGGTATAAGGAAAAACATTCTTAAAAGTCATTAAAATCCCAAGAACAAATAAAATTTTAAGGAAAAACAAGGTTTCCTTAGGTACAGAGCAGTTGCTTTTTGGAGCTCCGGATGAGCCACAATGCTCATTCTCATTGCTGTTTGGAAAACTTCACTGAATTTCTTTTATTGTAAACTTGATCTATTCCAATTACAGTTGGGAGAGATGAAAAAAAGGACAAAAAGACTTCAATAATTTGTACATTGAACATTGAATACACATTTTTTTTCTCTATTACTATCTCAGAAATACAGTGTTTTTTCTTTGACCTCATGATTTTCCTACCTTTGAAGCATAGATTTGTCCATGAAGATTCTGTGAATGAAACATTTACTTCTGTCTTGTTTTGTGTGTGTGTGTGTGTGTGTGTGTGTGTGTTTAAAACACCTATATGGTGTAATAATTGACATACAATGGACTGCACATATTTAAAATGTACAAGTTAAGTTCTAACGTATGTATACACCTGTGAGACTATCAACACAATTATGATAGCAAATATATCAATCACGCCTGAACATTTCTTTTTTATTTTGTTTTATTTTAGTTTTAGTTTTGGAGAAGGAGCTTCACTCTGTTGTCCAGGCTGGAGATCAGTGGCACAATTTTGGCTTACTGCAACTCTCCCTCCCATGTTTAAGCAATTCTCCTGCCTCAACCTCTCCTGTAGCTAGGACTACAGGTGCCCGCTAGCACGCCTGCCTAATTTTTGAAATTTTAGTAGAGATGGCGCTTCATCCTGTTGGCCAGGTTGGTCTCAAATTGTTGGCCTCAAGTGATCCTCCCTCCTCGGCCTTCCAAAGTCCTGGGATTACAGGTATCAGCCACTGCACCTGGCCACACCCAAAAGTTTCCTTATGACACTTCATAGTCCCTCCCTCCCACCCCTCCCTAACTCCCCAACCCTAGACAACAACTGGTCTGCTTTACATAAATTAGTTTTCATTTTATAACGTTTTTAAAAAATGGAATCTTGCAATCTGTATCTTTTGTTATTCTTGGATTTCTGTCACTTAGCCTCACTATTTAAGATTCACCAGTGTCTATAGATGTCTTAAGACTTCATACCTTTTGTTTCTGAATAGCATTTTAGCATATAGATATATTACAATTTTGTTGTCCATTTACCTGTGTATGACATTTGGGTTGATTTCTTTGAGGCTATTACAAATAAAGCTATTATGAAATTTCATGTTCAGGTCTTTCTATAAACATAGGTTTTCATTTCTGTGTAGTAAACACTTAGGAGTGGGATAGCTGAGTTATGCACTAAGTGTATGTTTACCTTTTTACAAAACTGCAGAACTGTTTTTCAAAGTAGTTACAACAGTTTACATACCCCCCAGAAGTTTGTGAAGGTTCCAGTTGATTTAAATCCTTGCAGCACTTGATGTCATCAGTAGTGTCAATTTAAGACCTTTTAATGTGTGAGGCAGTGTCTAATTGTGTTTTCATTTACATTTCCCTCATGAATGATGATATTGAACATGTGTTGTGTGCTTATTTGTCATCCCTGTATTTATTTGGGATAAGTTTCTGTTAAAATCTGTTGCTAAATTTTCCAGAGGGTCTTTTTTTTTTTCTTATTATTGAATTTAGAAAATTATATATTCAGGATACAAGTTATTTATCAAAAATGTAATGTGCAAATACTCCCTAATGTCTTGTGTTTTTATTCTTTTAACATTGTCTTTCCCAAGGAACAGAAGACCTTCATATTAGTGAAGTCTAATTTATAATTATTTTAAGTGAGTCAGACTTCAGTTTTGTTATCTAAGAACTCTTTGCTTAAACCACAGTCACAAAAATTTTTCTCCTATGTGTTCAACTAAAACTTTTATAGTTTTAGCTTATGTTTAGACCTATCAGTTAATTTAAGAAAAAATGTGGCAACAGGTATGGGTAAAAGTTTATATTTTTATGTATAGATATTAAATTGATCTAACAACTTTTTAAAAACACTGTAATTTCTCCACTGAATTGCCTTTGCATCTTTTTAACAAATCAATTGTAGCCATATATGATTGTATTTTTACAGTCTTTATCATTTTCTCTTTCTTTTTATTTTGTGGCAGGATCTCACTCTGTCACCCAGGCTGAAGTGCTATGTCACGAACATGGCTTACTATAGCCTGGACATCCTGGGCTCAAGCAATTCTGCATCAGCCTCCTGTGTAGCCGAGACAACAGGCATGCACCATCATGCCTGGATCATTTTTTAATTTTTTGTAGAGACAGAGTCTCACTTTGTTTCCCAGGCTGCTCTCGAACTCCTGGCCTTAAGTGATCCTCCCATCTCAACCTCCAAAGTGTTCAAGGGGTCAGATATTGCTCCCAGCCTATCATTTTCTAATGCTTTATTTTTTATTTCTTGCCAACAATTCGTGGTCTTAAACACTGTAGCTTCATATTGAATCTTGAAGTTAGATGTATAAATCTTCCAATTTTGTTATTCTATGTTGTATTGATTATTCTAGATTTTTTGCATTTATACATCAATTCTAGATTAAACTTCTTAATATCTAAAAATGAAGCCCGCTAGGATTTTGTTTGAGATTGGATTGAATCTACAATATATACTTAAAGGACAAGGAGCTAATATTGAATGTTCCAATTTGTGAAAATTGTATATATTTCTCCATTTATTTAGGCATTCTTTAATTTATTCTAGTGCTATATTACAGTTATTAGTTTATAGATTTGAACAATTTTTTTTCTTAGTCTTCATGGAGACAGTCAAATGTCGCCAATGCTGACTATATTGCAAGTTGTCATAGCAGGGTACTGGGAAAAGTTTTCTTTTCTTTTTTTTTTTTTTTTCTTTTTTTTTGAGACGGAGTCTCGCTCTGTCACCCAGGCTGGAGAGCAGTGGCCAGATCTCAGCTCACTGCAAGCTCCGCATTAGCAATAATCGCGCCTCAGGTAAACCTGATTGGCTATAATACCGCCACTGCACAAAGCTTAGCACATCTTTTGTCAGATTTTCTTCTATGTTTACATATTGTGTATGCTATTGTAAACACAAGTTTTGTAAATTTTTCTATTTCAAATTGCTCATTGCTGTCGTATAGAAATATAATTGATTTTTTTATTACTATTCTTTTATTCTAAAAAGTTGACAGAATTACATATTAGTGATAGTACTTTTAAAAAATTAGATTCTGTGTGATTTTCTAAGTAGGCAATTATGTCAACAGCAAATAAAGACAATTTTATTTTTTTCATTTTCTGTTTGGATATTGTATGTTCCTTTTTTCTGACTTTGTTAGACTTATGAGAAACTCCGCAAAAATTTTGAATAAACATAGGGAGAATAGATATCCTGGTTTTGTTCCTGATCTCAGTAGGAAAGAATTCAGTCTTCCTCCAATAAATAGAATGTCAACTATAGGTTTTCCAAAGGTCTGTTATATCAGCTGGAAGTTCCATTATTTTCCTAGTCTGTTGCAAGTTTAAGTCATGAATGGGTATTTGATTTTGTCAGCTTTCGTTTATGTGTGTCTATTAAAGATGACACACATTTTTTCTTTATTCTATTAACATAGTGTATTACATTAATTGATTTTTGGATGTTAAACTAACTGTTCATTCCAGGAATAATACAACTAGTTCATGGTGTAAATCCTTTTTGCGTATTGTTGAATTTGGTTTGCTAATTTTTATTGAGAGTGTTTCATCTCTAAATTGGTCTATCGTTTTATGTATTTATTTATTTTTGATGTCTTTGGCTTACATTTCAGGGTAATGCTAGCTTCATAGAGTCAGATAGGACTTATTTCCTCTTCACAGATTTTCTGAGTTTGTTAAATTTTCTCATGAAGCCATATAAGCCTGAGCGTTTTGTGGTGGGAAAATCTTAATTACTATTTCATTATTTTGGTTTTAGTTCTGTTTAGAATTTCTAATTCTTCTTGAGCCAATTTTGCGATTTGTTTTTTAATTTTTTCATTTAAGAAATGTTCTATTTCCCTTTCACTGCCTTCTTTTTGTTAAATATTGTTTAATATATTATGTTAAATGTTCTGTTGATTTTTTTTGTTTTTTTTTGAGACGGAGTCTTGCTATGTTGCCCAAGTTGGAGTGCAGTGGCATGATCTCAGCTCACTGCAGGCTCTGCCTCCTGGGTTCATGTCATTCTCCTGCCTCAGTCTCCCGAGTAGCTGGGACTACAGGCAACCCCCACCACGCCCAGCTATTTTTTTTTGTATTTTTAGTAGAGATGGGGTTTCACCATGTTAGCCAGGATGGTCTCGATCTCCTGACCTCATGATCTGCCCACCTTGGTCTCCCAAAGTGCTAGGATTACAGGCGTGAGCCAACGCTCCCAGCCATCTTCTGTTGATTTTTAAATTATTGCTTCGAGTTATTTTTTCTAGTGGTTGTTCTTGGCATTAAAATATAAAATTTTGTGTACATTATCCTGATTGTTTTCATAAAGTTGTTCATCATATTCCTTCAAAACATTTTTAAATTTTGGAGATTTTGGAAGTGATGTTACCTCTTTCCTTTTCTGATTTTGATTTCCTCTCTTACTTTCTTGTTTAATTTAGCTACATATTTATCAACTCTGTTGACTTTTTTTTGAGAGTGAATTTTGGTTTCATTTATTTTTATTTTCACTATTCACTTATTTATTTATTTATTTAATTTGGAAACAGGGTCTCACTCTCGCCCAGGCTGGAGTACAGTGGTACAAACATGGCTCACCGCAACGTTGACCTTCTGGGCTCAAGTGGTCCTCCCACCTTAGCCTCCCAAGTAGCTGGAACTCATCACCATGCCTGGCTAATTTTTTTACTGGCTCTCACTATGTTACCCAGGCTGGTGTCAAACTCTGGGACTCAAGTGATCCTCCCACCTTGGCCTTCCGAAATGTTGGGATCTATTGATTTTTATTTTCACTCTAATTTTCCTTGTCATTTCTTCTTTGACTCATTGGCTATATAGAGGGTGTTGATTAATTTCCACATTTTGTTAATATCCCAAAATTTCTCCATTATTGATTTCTAATTTGATTCCATTGTGGTTGATAAATATACTTTGTATGCTTTTAATCATTTTATATTTATTGAGGTTGTTTTATGACATAAAATAGTCTATCCTGAAGACTGTTCCTTATGCACTTGAGAAGAATACGTATTATTTTGCTGTCAGGTGGACTGTTGTCCAGATGTTTGCTGAGTATTGCTGGTGTATAGTGTTACTCAAGCCTTCTATATACCTACTAATCTTCTGTCTAGTCATTATGGAGAGTCAGTTGTTTGAATGTCAAACTATTAATTTTGAATTGTCTGTTTCTTTTTTCAATTCTGTCCATTTTTGCTCCAGGTATTTTGGGGCATTATAATTAAATGTATACATATTGTTAACGGTTACATCTTTCTGGTGAATTGACATGTTTTATCATTATGAAACATGGCGTTTCTTCTCTGACGGTGTTTCTTGTATTAAAGTCTATTTTATATAATGTTAATATAGCCACTTCAGCTGTCATAGAGTTACTGATTTCATGCTTTACCTTTTTTACATCATTTTGCTTTTTATTTATGTATTTGAATATAATGTGTGTCTATTATAGACAGTGTATATTTGGGTCTTGTTTCTATCAAATCTGACAATCCTTTCCTTTCACGTGTTGTACTTGGTTTATTTGCTTTTCATCTGTTAAGTATTGCCACAGTTGGATTTATGCCTGTCATTTTTCTATTTGCTTTCTATTGATTGATTGATTGATTAATTGATTGATTGCTATAGAGTCTTGCTCTGTCTTTAAGGCTGGAGTGCAGTGGTGTGATCATAGCTCACTGTAGCCTTGACCTCAGAAGCTCAAAAAAAGCCTCTTGCCTTAGCTTCATGAGTAGCTAGGACTACAGGTGTTTATCATGATGGCTTGCTAAATTTCTATTTTTTGTAGAGATGGGGGTCTCACTGTGTTGCTCAGGCTGGTTTTGAACTCCTGGGCTCACGCGTTCCTCCTACCTTGACCTCTCAAAGTGCTGAGATTACAGGTGTGAGCCACTGCAACCAGCCTCATTTTAAAAATATTCCTCTGTTTCTCCTTTACTATTATATTTTGTGATATATAAATGTTTTTTCTAATCTATCATTTTAATTCCTCTGTTGTTTGTGTTAATATTATTTCTTAGTGATTGCTCCAATAATTACAATATGCATCTCATCTAATCATAATCCATTTAAGAATAGTACCAACTTAATTCCAGCAAAATATAATATCTTTATTTACTTACATACCCTTTTCTTCTTCTCTTTACTTTGTGCTATTATTTCACCAAACATGTTATAAACCCAATACTATAATTTTATAATTATGTTTACACAATAATATTTTTTAATAAAAGGAATTTTAAAAGTAATATATTTTTATTAAATTACATAATATAGATTATTATATTTACTGTTTATGGCTTCCTGCACATTCCCTCTTGAATTAGATTTAGAGTTACTGTCTAGTGTTATGTTCCTTCAGCCTACAGGGTTTCCGTTAGTTTTTTCTTTAAGTCATACCTGCTAGCCATGAATTACTCAAGTCTTTCTTCATCTGAGGATGTCTGTATTTCATCTTAGTTTTATTTTATATATATATATATATATATATATATTTTTTTTTTTTTTTTTTTTGAGACAGTGTCTCACTCTGTCACTAGGCTTGAGTGTAGTGGCACAATCTCTGCTCACTACAACCTCTGCCTCTCAGATTCAAGCAATTCTCCTCCCTCAGCCTCCTAAGTATCTGGGACTACAGGAGTGCGCCACTACACCTGGCTAATTTTTGTATTTTTAGTAGAGACAGGTTTTCACCATGTTGGCCAGGATGTTCTCAATCACTTGACCTCCTGATCTGCCTGCTTCGGCCTCCCAAAGTGCTGGGATTGCAGGCGTGAGCCACCACACCTGGCCATTTCATCTTATTTTTAAGCAGCTTTGCTGAATATAGAATACTTGGCTGACATTTCATTGAAGCACTTAATTTGTCATTGCATTGGTTTCTGGCCTATATTATTTCTGGCATAAGAACAGTAATTAATGATATTTTTGTACATCTGCGTATATGTTGTTTTCATCTTGTAGTTTTCAAAATATTTCCTTTGTCTGTGGCATTCAGCTTAACTATAATGTGTTAAGATTCTTTGTGTTTATCCTGTTTCAATTTATTCTACTTGAAATTTACTGAGGTATTTTGAGGTATAGAAACCCACACTGAAAGAAGTAACAAAGCTTCTTTTTTTCTCACCCATTCTTTCCCTGGCTGAACTGGAATACTGACAAAACTTGAGAGATTTGGGAGTTACATAAGCGAATCTTGTCAAAATTGCCATGAACTTGCCCTGTTTTTGCATCATGACGTAGCAACTATATGAGCAGTAAGTTGGGGAAATAATTTGTTACATATTATTATAATTTTTTTCATCTCTCAGGAAACAATGTCCTCATTGTCCAATGTTAACTGTTCTCAGAGTCATTGTTTTGTATATTTTGTTAATTTTTGGGGGGGAGGGGGGCAGGAGGATAAATATGGTGCTTGTTACTCAATTTTGCTGTAACAGAGTTTTTTTTTTTTTTTTTTGAGACGGAGTCTCGCTCTGTCGCCCGAGCTGGAGTGCAGTGGCCAGATCTCAGCTCACTGCAAGCTCCGCCTCCCGAGTTCACGCCATTCTCCTGCCTCAGCCTCCGGAGTAGCTGGGACTACAGGTGCCCGCCACCTTGCCCGGCTAATTTTTTGTATTTTTTAGTAGAGACGGGGTTTCACCGTGTTAGCCAGGATGATCTCGATCTCCTGACCTCGTGATCCACCCACCCGTCTCGGCCTCCCAAAGTGCTGGGATTACAGGCTTGAGCCACCGCGCCCGGCCAATAGAGTTTTTTTTTTTTTTTTTTAATTAATAAACTTTATTGTATAGAGCAGTTTTAGGTTCACAGCAAAATTAAGCAGAAAGTGCAGGGAGTTTTCATATACCTGCTGTCCTCACAGGTATATGAAACTTCCCCAGTATCAACTTTCCACATGACAGTAGTGGATTTGTCACATCAGTGATGAACTTTCATTAACACATCATTATCGCAAAACGCCCAGAGTTTAAAATAGAATTTACTCCTGGCGTTTTACATTCTGTGGATGTAAATAAATGTATGATGACATGTATCCATTATTATAGTATCATATATAATAATTTGACTGACCTAAGACTCGTCTGTGCTCTACATGCTCATCCCTTCAATATTTTTGTTTGTTTAACAGTTTTTAAGAGACAGAATCTCACTCTGTCACTCAGGCAGGAGAGCACTGTCACTAGCATAGGTCACTGCAACCTGAAATTCCTGGGCTCAAGCAACCTTCTTGCCCCAGCCTCCCAAGTAGCTATGACTACAGGCATATGCCACCATGTCTAGGAAACTTTTAAAAATTTTTCTTGTAGGGATGGGATCTTGCTGTGATGCCCAGGCTAGCTTCAAACTCTTGGCCTTAAGTGATGATGAATCTCAGCCTGCCAAGTACTACTATGACAGACGTGAGCCACTATTCTCAGCCACTTTAATCGTACTATCTCCATATTTTGACATTTCCAGAATATCATGTATTTGGAATTATACAGTATGTCTTTTTTCAAGATTGTCTTCTTTCACTTAATAATATACATTTAAGGTTTGTCCATACATTTTTATAGCTTTACAGTTTTGTTTTGTTTTTTTTTTTTTAGTGCTAAATAATACTTGATATGGTTTGGCTGTGTCCCCACCCAAATCTCATCTTGAATTATAACTCCCACAGTTCCCATGTGTCATGGCAGGAACCTGGTGGGAAGTAATTGAATCATGGGGGCAAGTCTTTCCTTTTCTGTTCTTGTGATAGTGAATAAGTCTCATGAGATTTGATGGTTTTAAAAATGGGAATTTCCCTGTACAAACTCTCTTTGCCTGCTGCCATCCATGTGAGACGTGACTTGCTCTTCCTTGACTTCTTCCATGATTGTGAGGCCTCCCCAGTCACATGGAAGTGTAAGTCCACTAAACCCTTTTCCTGTATAAATTACCCAGTCTTGGTTATGTCTTTATCAGCAGTGTGAAAATAGAAAAATACAATATTTAATTGTCTGGATGTACTACAGTTTATGTATCAGTCTACTAAAGGACATCTTGGTTGCATTCAACTTTTGGCAATTGTAAATAAAGTTGCCATAAACATCCATGTGCAGGATGTTGTGTGGATGTAGTTTTCAGTTCATTTGGGTAAATGTCAAGTGACACGATTGCAAGGTCATAGGTATGGTAAGAGCATGTTTACTTTTTAAGGAAACTATCAAACTGTCTTCCAAAGTGGCTATACCATTTTGCATTTCTACCAAAGATGAGGAAGTTTCTGTTTCATCACATTCTGACCAGTATTTGGTGCTGTGTTTTGAATTTTGGCCATTCTAATTGGTGTGCAGCATCATCTCACTGTTGTTTGAGTTCGCAATTCCCTAATGAGCTAAGATGTTGAATATCTTTTCATATGATCATTTACTTTATCTATATCTTCTTTGGTAGGATGCCTGTTCAGACATTTTGCACAATTTTTAACTAGGTTTTTTGGGTTCTTACGGTTGAATTTTAAAAGATATTTGTATATTTTAAATGACTCACCTTTATCAGATCTATCTTTTGCAGATATTTTCTCTCAATCTGTTGCTTGTCGTCCAATGATCTTGATAGTGCCTTTCTCAAAACAGAAGTATTTAATTTTAGTTAAGTCCAGCTTATCAATTTTTTCTTTCTTGGGTCATACTTTTGGTGTTGTTTCTAAAAAGTTAACACCAAACCCAAGTCACCTAGTTTTTCTCTGATGTTACCTTCTAGGAGTTTTATAATTTTACATTTTAAATTGAGCTCTAAAGTTCATTTTGAATTAATTTTTGTGAAGATCATAAGGTCCATATCTAGATTTATGTTTTATTTTTGCCTGTTATGCCTAGTTTTCTTACCACCATTTATTGAACAGATTATCTTTGCTCCATTGTCTTGACCTTGCACCTTTGTCAAAGATCAGTTGAGTATATTATGTGGGTTATGTCTGAGAACACCATGCTGTTTCATTGACCTGTTCTTTTGTCTTTTACCAATACCTCACTATCTTGATTACTGCAGCTTTTCAGCAAGTCTTGAAGTTGGGTAGTGCTGTCTTCTCATTTTGTTCTCCCTCAACATTGTGTTGGGTACTCTGGGTCATTTTCCTCTCCATATGAACTTTAAAATCAGTTTGTCAAGATTCACACACACACACACACACACACAAAACTTGCTTTCATTTTTTATTGTAATTATATTGAATCTATAGATCAAATTGGGAAGAATTAACATTTAAACAATATTGAGTCTTTCTACCCATGAACCTGGGATATCTTTGTATTTATTTAGTCTTTGACATATTTCTTCAGAATTTGGTAGTTCTCCTCATGTAAATTATATACATATTTTGTTAAATTTATGCAGAAATATTACATTTTGAGGATGCTAATATAAATGGTAATGTGTTTTTAATTTCAAATTCCATTTGTTCATTGTGGATATATGGAAAAGTAGTTCAATTTTGTATATGAACTTCATTTCCAGCAAACTTGCTATAATTATTTATTAATTTCAGGAGGCTTTTTTGTTGATTCTTTTGGATTTTCTACACAGACAATCATGCCATGTGTGAACAAATATAATTTTATGTCTTCCTTCCCAATCTGTATTTCCTTTTTTGCTTCCTTCCTTCCTTCTTTCCTTTTCTTGCATTTTCTTTTCTTTTTTCCTTCCTTCCTTCCTTCCTTTCTCTCCTCTCCTCTCCTCTCTTCTTTTCTTTTCTTTTCTTTCCTTTCATTTTCTTTTCTCTTTCCTTCCTTCCTTCCTTCTTTCCTTCCTTCCTTCCTTCATCTTATTGCATTACGTAGTACTTTTGGTATCAAGTCAAAAAGCACGGTGAGAGGCAGTATACTTGCTCTTTTCCCCATGGTAGTGGGGAAGCTTCGAGTTTCTCATCATTAACTATGATTTTTTTAAAATGTTCTTTACCAAGTTGAGGATATTTCCCTGTATTGCTAGTATTCTGAGAGACATTTTGTTTTAAGAATAGGCGGTGTTAGATTTTGTCAAATGCTTTTTCCTGCATCTATTGATAAGATCATGTAATTTTCCTTCTTTAACCAGGTGATTACATTAATTAATTGTCAAACATTGAACCAGCCTTAAATATTTGAGATAAATCTAACTTGGTCATAGTGTGTAAATCACTTTACACATTGTTGAATTTGATTTGCTAATATTTGGTTGAGGATTTTTGCACCAATGTTTTTGAGATATATAGATCTGACTTTTGTTTGTTTTTTCTTATAATTTTTTTGCCTGGCTTCGGCATTAGAGCCATGCTGGCCTCATAGAATGAGTTAGGAAGTATGACCTCTGTTTCTATCTTTTGGAAGAGAATTAACATAATTTCTTCCTTAGCTGAGCCTGATGCTTTACTTTTGTGAGGTTATTATTAATTTAAAAATAGATATGGTCCTATTCTTATTTTCTATTTCTTCTTGTGTGAGTTTTAAAAGATTACACCTTTTAAGGAATTGGTCCATTTCATCAAGGTTATCAAATGTGTGGACACAGGTTTGTTCATAGTCTTCATTTATTTACCTTTTAATGTCCATGTGATGTGTAGTGATGTCCCCTTTCACTGCTCATAGTAGCAATTTGTGTTTTTCCTCTTTGTGTCTTAGCCGTCTTTGTTAGAGGCTGATCAATTTTATTGATACTTTTAGAAAATTGGCTTTTGGTTTAACTGATTTTATAAAATCCATTTTATATTTTAAATTCCTTTGATTTTTGCTCTATTTTTATGATATCTTTCATTCTTCTTACTTTGCATATTATTTGCTCTTTTTTTTATAGTGTTCTAAAGTGCAAACAGATTACTAGTATTAGATCTTTCTTCTTTTCTTTTTTTTTTTTTGAGTCAGAGTCTTGCTCTGTCACCCAGGCTGCATTGCAGTGGCCCAATTTTGGCTCACTGCAATCTCTGCCTCCTGGGTTCAAGCAGTTCTTCTGTCTCAGCCTCCTGAGTAGGTGGAACTACAGTTGCATGCCACCATGCCTGGCTAATTTTTGTATTTTAAGTAGAGATGGGGTTTCACCATGTTGGTCAGGCTGGTCTTGAACTCCTGACCTCAGGTGATCCACCTGCCTTGGCCTCCCAAAGTGCTGGGATTACATGTATGAGCCACCATGCCCGGCCAGATCTTTATTATTTTCTAATACATGTAATCATGTTTTAAATTTCTCTCTAAGCACTGCTTTCACTGTATCCCACACATTTATATATGGAGATTCTTGTCCACGCTTCCTGCTTCATAACTCCCATAATCCTTGTTACTGTCTTTTGTTATAATGTTAGATATGTCAGGACTCAGAAGCAGACCTCAGGAAAAAAATCTCTGTGACCTTCTCCTGCCATCCTTTTACTTATCCCGAGGCAGGACTCTATTCTTTCTCTACCTTGTGACTGTGGGTCATAAGACCCTCATTCCAGAAAGGGTCCCTCCTCATACCCTGCGGTAAGGAATGCTGATGTCATGAAGTTTCCATAAAAACCCAAGAGGACAGGGTTCGGAGAGCTTCTGAATAGCTGAGCACATGGAGGTTCCTGGAGAGTGGTGTAGCCAGGCAGGGCATGGAAGCTCTGCACCTTTCCCCAGCACCTCACCCTATGCATCTGCTTATCTGTATTTTTTGTAATATCCTTTATAATAAACTGGCAAACCTAAGTGTTTCCTATAGTTCTGTGAGCCACTCCAGTAAACTAATCAAACCCAAAGTAGAAGTTGTGGGAACCATAACTTGAAGCTGGTTGGTCAGAAGTTCCAAAGGCCTGGACTGGTGACTGATGTCTCAGCGGGTTAGTCTTGGGACTGAGCCCTCAGCCTGTGGGATCTGATACTATCTTTAGGAAGTTAGCATCAGAGTTGAATCGGAGGGCACCCAGCTGATGTCTGCTGCAGAATTGATTGTTTGCGTGCTGGCGGGGAGAAATCCCCACATGTTTGGGGTCACAGAAGTCTTCTGTGCTGATTGTTGTGCTAATAGAAGAGCAGAGGAAAAACATGGTGTGAGAGTTTTTCTGAAACAACATACAAGACTGGAAACTTGAAGTCTTTGCTATTCTTCATGTTACTATTGTTTCTACCTCTGTGTTCTCTGCCTTTGAATTTTTTTTGGTCGTTCCCAAGAACTATGTGGATTACCTTCTTTTTCACTAGCATCCATCACCCATCCCAACAGAAATTATTCTGCTCTGGGATGAAAGAAATAATGGATTATTTTTGTGCATCCTGAACTGATTATACAGTGCTGTGAGATTGGAGCAAATTTGGCTATGATTAGATTACATATTTCTTATTTCTGAAACTCTGTAACTTTCCTATTCTGAATTAAAGAATTTATTAATTTAACAATAAGTTATTAAGAATGTGATATGTGTAATGTTCATCCAAATAGATGCTTTGGATATCTCTTCAAATCATAGCCTTCTTATGTATGTATCTATAATGACAGTGTCTGTCATTAAGTACACGGGAAATTAAGTCTGATCAAGTAATTGAAAAATGAAGAAACAACATTGTGATTGGATAGGAGGATGTAAAGTCATTCTTTTAAAAAATAATAGCATCCATCATGGGCATATCTAGCATAAACTTAAAACCCTCTCTTGGCAAAGGGAACCCCAGAAAAACCTAAAACCTGAGTTCCCAGCCACGACTGGAAGGGAGTTCAGACATGCTTCATTATACCCCTCCCTTTTAGATTTAGACACAACAACTGATCAACATTAATATTAAAATAGAGATCATGGCCAGGCACGGTGGCTGAAGCCTGTACTCCCAGCACTTTGGGAGGCCGAGGTGGGCGGATCACGAGGTCAGGAGCTCGAGACCATCCTGACTAACACGATGAAACCCTGTCTTTACTAAAAATACAAAAAAATTAGCTCGGTATGGTGGCGGCTGCCTGTAGTCCCAGCTACTGGGGAGGCTGAGGCAGGAGAATGGCGTGAACCCAGGAGGCAGAGCTTGCAGTGAGCCGAGATCGCGCCACTGCACTCCAGCCTGGGCGACAGAGTGAGACTCCGTCTTAAAAAAAAAAAAAATAGAAATCATAACTCTGACAGGATAGATTCATTGTGGCATAAGATACCAAATTATAAACAGGACCTAAGGGCATGCCAGACAAGGGTTAAGTCATGCACCCCTACACGTAAAGAATATACTATGTTCTAATTGCCACAAAATTTTTCTTTTTCTCTAACAGCTATACAAGCATTGGTCTGAAGATAAGCAATATTAAAACAATTACAACTTATCCAGCTCACAGGCACTGACTAATTGAATGCCAGCAATAACTATAGCTTTCACTGGACAAGAGACTGATTTCAGTAACTTTCTCCTGATATATTACATACATGCTCGGCTCACTGCAAGCTCTGCCTCCTGGGTTCACGCCATTCTCCTGCCTCAGCCTCCCCAGTAGCTGGGACTACAGGCAGCCGCCACCATACCGAGCTAATTTTTTTGTATTTTTAGTAAAGACAGGGTTTCATCGTGTTAGTCAGGATGGTCTCGAGCTCCTGACCTCGTGATCCGCCCACCTCGGCCTCCCAAAGTGCTGACAACCTTCATGAATATTCATAGCCCCTCCTGTCACCTGTTGAATATATATGTTTAGCAAACCTGTATAGCATTAAACTCCCAGCTCAAATCCTCCTCTTTCAAAGTGCGTGTTCCTGGATTTTGCTGGAGGCATGCTTCCTTGCCTATGGTATGGCGACCTTGCAGGCTGTAACCCTTTGTAAAAATTTTAAAAAGTCTCCCCTCCTTTTCTAAATGTTTACATTTTGTGTGTGTGTGGTTTTTTACAGGTTGATAGTGGAGATAAACATATTTTATTTGTTTATTGTCTATTTTAAAACTCATTAAGAATGTGTGTAGACATGGATATGTTAACATCATCATAGCATTAAATACATTATTTTGAATACAATTTAGTCAAAATAAATTTTGCAACATTTAATGATAGAATATTTTAAAATCAATTCCATTAGATGGTTTTCCAACATATACTAACTGTGAATGATTCTCCATCCTAAATCACCATTTGCAACTTTTATCTGCATTTTGATTTTCTTAATCCAAATGCTTGCTGGGCATATCCACTTTTCCAAATTCATCTTGTTTAAAAGCTAACAGCTTGTCTTCATTCTCAATTTCTTGTCTGCTCCTACTTTGTCATTTGCTAATGGCAATGATATAACTCAATCATTCAGCATCTAAACCTCTGATTTATTATGGGCTTACGCTTATTGTCAATGTCTGAACTCATAGATCCTAAGATTATTCTCTTTATTGCTTGGATCTTTGTCTTTAAATGGTAGATACTGTAGAGGGGGAAACTGTAGTCTGAAGAAGAGTATGGAGCAAGTCTTCAGACACTGGTACATTCTCAGATCTTGAAAATAAAACAAATTTTTCAGAGCTTAAAGCAGCACTGTCTAAAAGAAATACAACATAAGCCACTCCTCGCCACATGTGTAATTATATTTTATTTTTATTATTTTTTTCAGAGGCAATTTCTGACTCTGTCTCCCAAGCTGAATTGCAGTAGTGCAATCATAGCTCACTGCAGCCTCAAACTGGGCTCAAGTGATCCTCCCACCTTGGCATCCCAAAGTGTTGGGACTACAGACGTGAGCCACTGTTCCCAGTCATGTTATTTTAAATTTACTAGTAGCCACATTAAAAACAAAATAGAAAAATAAATAGATAAAATTAATTTCATTATGTATTTTATTTAGCCCAATATATCAAAAAATATCATTGCCATATTTAGCCAGTATATAATTATTAATGAGATATTTTAAATTATTTCCTTCAGACCAGGCCTTTGAAATTTGGTATGTATTTTATACTTACAGAATATCTGAGTTTCCACTAGTCACATTTTAGAAGCTCACTAGCCACATCTGGCTACTATATGGAAGAGTGCAGACTTACAGTTTCTCACCTTCTTGAAATGTTGTAGTCTAAAAGAAGGAGTCTATGAGAGCAAAGACTGGAAAATGAACATCAGAAAATGTGAAGATAATGAGTAATTTTGGAGTAACAAATTCTACTTCAGAAGACATGGAATCAGCTCATGTCCACGTCCAAAAAGCAGGTAAGATCTGAAAGATACTTAAACTGAAATGTAGAATCTATATTTCTTCTCTTTAGAGACACCCTCAATTTTTCTTGGAATATTACAAACACACTTCTCAGTCTGGACTCTAGAATCCTTTCTTCAACTGTGTGTGTAAAGGTAAATAAATGTTCACACTGTGAAGTCGAGGTGGGTGGATCACCTGAGGTTGGGAGTTGGAGACCAGCCTAACCAACATGGAGAAACTCTGTCTCTACTAGAAATACAAAATTAGCCAGGCATGGTGGCACATGCCTGTAATCCTGGCTACTCAGGAGGCTGAGAGGCAGGAGAATCGCTTCAACCCCAGAGGCGGAGGTTGCAGTGAGTCAAGATCACACCATCGCACTCCAGCCTGGGCAACTAGAGCAAAACTCCATCAAAAAAAAAAAAAAAAAAAAAAAAAAAAAAAAAAAAAGAAAGAGAAAGAAAAGAATCATAGATCACTTACAGATCTTCATTTTCCTTCTGTCACCTCCTCATAAATCTTGAACGTCTTTTTGTATTGTTACATAGAAATCTACCTTATTTATTTATGTATTTATTTATTTATTTTTGAGACAGAGTTTCGCTCTTGTTGCCCAGGCTGGAGTGCAATGGCACGCTCTTGGCTCACTGAAAACTCCTTCTCCTGGAGTTCAAGCAGTTCTCTTGCCTCAGCCTCCCTCAGTAGCTGAGATTACATGTGCCCAACACCACACCAGGCTAATTTTTGTATTTTAGTAAAGACAGGGTTTCACCATGTTGGTCAGGCTGGTCTCGAACTCCTGACCTCAGGTGATTCACCCACTTTGACCTCCCAAAGTGTTGGGATTACAGGTGTGAGCCACCGCGCCTGACAATCTTTCTAATTATAGCATTAAATAATATATCTTTTCTCCCAATTCAGACCAATACTCTCTCAATAAGTATTTATATTATTTTGAGGTTTCCACAACTAAATGAATTGGAACTATACACATTCTTGTTCACATTGGGAATCTTCCATGCCGAGTAAAACCTTAAAATGTGATTTGCTTATTCAAAGATTGTGAGCATTTAAGTTTGTGTTAGTCACTAACAAATTGCCTTTCTAAATAGTTAAAAATGTTTACACTTCACTCACATAGAATTATGTGTCCATCTCCTTACACAATGTACTGCACTGCAGGTTATCAGTCTTAACATAGTTTTGCCAATCTAGTGGCCAAAAATGACATCACATTAAAATTTTTTAATTTTTTTCACTATGTCAAAGGACAAACAATATTTTTATAATTCCATTAGAAATTAAGGCTCTTTTATTAAAGAATTGGACAGCTTTATATTAGATTGCTTTTACACTTATTTCAACAGTATTTTATGAATATTAATACTTTATGTTATAAATCTTACAATACTTTATCATAGATCGCCACTTGTCTTTTATTTTTGCTTATGATATATTTTGCTGTAAGGCATTTAAATTTTATGCATTAAAATACATCAATCTTTTTTTCTTTTATGGCTCAGGATTTTGAAACTTGATTGGGAAAACTTTTCCTACCCTAAGAGTCAAAGTTTTCCACTATTTTGTCTAATACTTTTAGAGATTTCTTTATTTGGGTCATTATTCCATTGAGAATTATTGTTTTAAATATGATGTAGAGACTTTATTTGTTTTTTAAATGTACACCCAATTTTCTTGACACTATTTAAGTTGTTTTGTGCTGTTCTTTTAATGATGTATTATACAATCTTAGACTTGTGACATTTTATTCTCCAGTAAGTTTATGTATTTTCTGCGTGTTACATTTCTCTGTGGTCTCCATAGCTCACAATTAAATTGCACTTGGCTCATAGAAAATAATAAATATTTGCTCACTGACACAATAACCAGGTTGATTAAATTCTGAATATTAATAATAGTAATGCTTCACATTTACCTAGCCTTTTGTCATACACAAAGCATTTGCACACATATATTTAATTCTCATAATAACCCTGTGAGTTAAATGGGGCAGGTCTCCACTTTACAAATGAGGAAACCAAGGCTCAGGAAATGAAGTGATTTGTTCAAGGTCACACTGCTACTGTGGGATGAGTAATGAGCCAGAAAACAATTCCAAATCCAGTGCTTTTACTCTTATTCCCAATCAAACCTGCTCAGCGATCATGCACATTCAGTCATTTATTTGTTTTCAACAATTATTAATTGAGGACAGGAGCAGAGACTCTTAGTTGTCAATCCAACATCCCTCTTTTGCCTCATTTGTAAAGGAATCCTATCCTCATTATGTTCAGGTATGTACCAGTTTCATGGCAATGTTCAGAGGAAAGGTGGATACTGATAATCCCATTCCCCTTCCAGGTGACTAATTAGGAAAGGTATGTCATTATTTTTGATCAATGGGTTTTATGAGGAAATCTGCTTGGGTTAAGGGGTTTCTGAATCTCTTCCTTCAATCTAAAAAGAGGGACACCAGATATAATCGATCTCTCTGCAGCACAGACCAGGACTGAATGTGACACCTGGAGCTTCTATGGTCCTCCTGCTGCTGAGCCAAAGGGGAAGTCGCTGTGGAAGAGAGCAGACCAAGGGAACTGTGGGAGGGGTGCTGTGGCCTAATCACCTCTGAGCTTCTCATAATGCAAAATAAATATCCTAAGGGTTCCTACCAGTGTGGATCCAGGCATTTTATAAATCGTAAGGGAAAAATATTCTAACGGATGCAAAGACTCACCGAGTGCACACAAGAGAGAGACTGGAGATGCAGAGATCACTAACAATATGTTTCAAAGAGTATTCTTTCCATACAGGGCTGCTGAAGACCAAGATCCTTACTGGAGATGCAGAAATCACTAACAATATGTTTCAAAGAGTATGCTTCTCGTACAGGGCTGCTGAAGACCAAGACCCTTACTGGAGAGTCCAGTGCTTCCACTCAATCTGAAGTCGCTGGAGCTTTAGGAAATGTGGGAGCTTTTGTTTTGTTTTGACTTTCATCTTCTATGGGACCTGCACCTTGTTTAAATTGAAGAAACACTGTTTTGTAATATGTGTCCTCTTGAAAGAACTTGTGTTTAGCACACACCATACACCAAAGCCTTTATATTTATGCATTGTCTGCTAAAGACTTTCTTTCTGTGAAAAGAAGGCTCTCTGGAAGGGCGCGGTGGCCCACACCTGTAATCTCAGCAATCTGGGAGGGCAAGGTGGACAGATCACTTGAGCCCAGGAGTTCAAGACCAGCCTGGGCAACATGGTGAAACCCCGTCTCTACAAAAAATACAAAAATACAAAAATTAGCCGGGCGTGCTGGTGTGTCTATGATCCCAGCTACTATGGAGATGACTTGAGCCCAGGAGGTGGAGGTTGCAGTGAGTGGAGTTCGTGACACTGCACTCAGCTGGGTGACAGAATGAGCGCCTGTCTTGGGAAAAAGGAAAAAAAAAAAAAAAAAAAGGCTTTCCAAATTTGAGACCCTCCTGAGATATAAAAGTTGTTGTTAGAGTCTGAGGGTCAGAGAAGCTCTTGTTGAAATCACAGCTTTCACTTATCAGCTGTGTGATCTTGGGCCACTCTCATCATGTCTCTTAACCTCAATTCTCAACTTAGAAACAAAAAATAATAGTAACTTTCAAGCAAAGCTGTAGGATTCAATAAGATATCGCAGGTAAAGTTTCTGACAGAGCTTGGCCCATGAAAAATACCTAAATTACGTTTTTCTCCGTTTTAAAAAATCGGACCTGGTCATTAGTGGTGTACACCGCAGTTGGTGTAGTGGACTTGTAACAGGCTCCCAGACTCCAGAGGCCACACATTTTTTGGGTCACCCCTCTTGGTTGCCTCTGGGCCCACTGACTGCTTGGTGCTGCTCCAGGGGTGGTGAAGTTCTTCGTTCAATACTCTTTTCCAGGTGAGTCACTTGTGTTCCCCCAATTCATACGTTGCAATCCTAATCCCCCATGGTTGTAGTAGGAGGTGAGGACTTTAGTAGGTAATTAGGTCGTTAGTGTGAAGTCCACAAGAAGGGGATTACTACCCTCATAAAAGAGACTCCGGAGAGATTTCTCACCTTTCTATGAGGATACAAGATGTCAGTCTACAATCCAGATGTAGTCCCTCACCAGAGCCTGACCATGCTGGCCCCCCGGTCTGAGATTTCTAGACTCCACAACTGTGAGAAATAAATTTCTGTTCTTCATAAACCACTCCATCTAGGGTGCTTCGTTATAGCAGCCTAAACTAGCAAGGTTGGTGTACACTTTCTCTGTTACAGTCACCCTACAGCACTTTTCTGAAATCCCTCAGGGAAAAAAACAATGTCCAGAGTGCAAATATTTCCCGCTGCAAGCCCTCAAGAGATGGGGACTTGTAGCAGACACTCAGATCCCAGAGGTTACACATTCTTGAGGTCACCCCTCTTGGTTGCCTCCGGGCCCACTGACTGCTTAGTGCTGCTCCAGAGGTGGTGAGGTTCTTCACTCAATGCTTTTTTTCCGGGTAAATCAGCCGGGTTTTCTCGCTGCTGTTGCATGTCACCTGCCTGATGTCCTCTCGCCCCTCAGAACTGCCTCCTATTATTACCCTCCTGCTACCCTTTCCCCTGGTAATTGTTGGTGGGTGCCCTCCATCTGCCCTCTCCCCCTGGCTAATTGCCTTCTGATTCTCCCTCCCCCTGGTCACATGCCTGGCTCTGCCCTCCTGTCACCCTTCTTACCTGCTAACCTCTGCTTGATTTGCTGCCTGGACATAGGCAGGCTGGGCCTTTCTGCCCTTCATGCTGCCTGCTGCCTGCTGGTTTCCTGCACTGCTCCATCCACCTGCTGCGTGCCTGGGGTCACCTTCCTGCTGCCTGCTCCACCTGTCCCTGAGTTGGTTGATTTTGCCCCCTGAAAAAGCACAGATGGGATCTCTCCAGCTTCCCTGTGATTGTCTAACGGGGAAGTGGGATGCGAATGACTGTGCAAAATAAACAGAAAGAAGAAAAGCCAAACCGAACTGAACCATACCAAAACAAAACAAACATAAACACCCAGATAGGGATGAAGAACCCAGAGTAATTAGACTAAATAAAGTTATGTCTGTCTCAGAATCCAGAACATAGATACAAGACAAAAAGAGGGAAAACATACTGGGAAATTGATTAAAATAGGCGCAACACTGAATGTAAAGTAGTCAAATTTTGCAGGTAAGTGCTGAGGAGTAAAGATTCTTCTTCCACATCTAACTTCACAAATAAGCATTAAGCTTTGGTGATACACAGACCTGTTCATTGGCAATGATTGCCTTTTCCTGAGGGCTAATATACTTGAACTCAAGGGGCCTTTTAAAAATGCTGCCAAATATTTGTAATTAATATCTGTCATTTAGCCTTTCATATCTGTTTTAGATGTCCTATTGGCACTATAAGCTCAGAAATTCCCTTTTGGGGTGGTGTTTTTCTTTGATTTTTTTCTAATTGTTTGTTTAAACTGGCACTACACACTCACAAATTGGGCACAAGTACAAGTTAATAGAATATTTATTGAGAACTTTACTCCCAAAGACGGAGTTTCTTTTAGAGCAGAGAAATTCCTCTTTTGCTAAAAATTAATCGTGTCACCCAGAATACATTTCTTTTCTTTTTTTTTTTTTTTTTTGAGACAGGGTCTCTCTCTGCTGCCCAGGCTGGAGTGCAGTGGCAGGATCATAGCTGACTGCAACCCCAAACTCCTGGGGTCAAGTGATCCTCCTGCCTCAGCCTCCTGAGGAGCTAAAACTACAGATGCATGCCACCAAGCCTGGCTAATCTATATATATTTTTAATGTTGATGAGATGAGATTTTGCTATGTTGCCCAGGCTCGTCTTGAGCTCCTGGCTTCAAGTGATCCTGCTGCCTCAGCCTACCAAAATGCTGGGATTACAGACATGAGCCACCACACTTGGCCATTTTTTGTTTTTTTAATTTTTGAAGTTTTATTTTGTTTTTAATTGATACATAATAATTGTATGTATTCATGGGGTACAGTGTAATGTTTCAGTACATCGTGTAATGACCAAATCAGGCAATCAGTATGTCTATTATCACAAACACTTGTCATTTTTTGTGGGGAGAATATTCAAAATCTTTTCTTCTAGCTATTTTGAAGTATACAATATATTATTGTTGACTATAGACACCCTACAGTGCAATAGAACACAGGAACTTATTCCTCCTATTTAACTGTAGCTTTGTACTCATTGACAAACATTTCGCCGTACTCCCCTCCCCTTATTCTCCAGTCTCTGGTAATCACTATTCTACTGTCTACTTCTATGAGATCAATCTTTTGAAGTTCCACAAGTACATGAGATCATGCAGTATTTGTCCTTCTGGACCTGATCTATTTCACTTAATATAATATTCACTAGATTTGTCCATGTTGTCACAAATGACAGAATTTTGTTCTTTTCATGGCTGAATTGTATTTTACTGTGTATACATAGCACATTTTTCAAATCTATTTATTCACTGATGGACACTTACATTCATCCTATATTGTATTAGGCCATTCTTGCATTGCTATAAAGAAATACTTGAGACTGGGTAATTTATAAAGCAAAGAGGTTTAACTGGCTCACAGTTCCACAGGCTTTATAGTAAGTGTGGTGCTAACATCTGCTCAGCTTCCGGGGAGACCTCAGGAAGCTCACAATCATGGCTGAATGCAAACAGGGAGCAGGCACATCACATGGCAAAAGCAGAAGCAAGAGAGGGAAGTGAGAGGTGCTACATACTTTTAAATGACCAGATCTCTGAAGAACTCATTCACTATTATGAGGATGTACCAGGAGGATGGTGCTAAATCATTCATGAGAAATGATCCAATGATGATTGCCCCCATGATCCGCCCCCCATGATCCAATCACCTCCCACTAGGTCTCACATCCAACACTGCGGATTATAACTGAACATGAGATTTGGGTGAGGACACAGACCCAAATCATAGCACATACCTTGGCTGTTGTGAACAGTACTGCAATAAACATGAGAGAAAAGATTCAGAAACTATGCATCTGCCTATGGATTAATACCCAGAATACATGAGAAACTCAAACAATTCAATAGCAAAAAGCCCCCATATAACACAATCAAAATGGGTCAAAGATCTGAACGGACATTCTTCAAAAGGAGACATATAAATAGCCAATAGACATATTTAAAAAAATGTTCAACATGACTAATCATCAGAGAATTGCAAATCAAAACTATGAGGTATCACTTTACCCCAGTTAGAATGACTATCATTAAGATGACAAAAAATAACAAATCCTGAGGAGAAGCTGAAGAAAGGAAAACTCTTATATTCGATTGGTAGAAATGTAATTTAGTACAGTCTTTATAGAAACAGTATGAAAGCTCCTCAAAAAATTAGAAAGAGAACTAGCATATGATTCAACAATCTCATCACTGAGTATCTATCCAAAGAAAATGAAATCAGTGTGTTAAAGAGATATCTGCCCTCCTAAGTTTATCACAGAGATCTTGTGTATTTGAGTGTGAAGGTGCCTCGGAGGTCACATGTCAGGTCTCTCGAGAGAAGAGGTAGGCATGAACACTGCTTTCAGACGTAGTATGTAAGGCTTTTTCATGGTCTTCGTCTTTATGGCTGATGGGTAGTTCTTCCTTTACAGCCTTCTCAAGCAGGAAAGATTTGAAGATGCACATGCCCTCATCCACAAAGATTGCCCTGTTACTCTCACTTGGTCCAAAATTCTACTCTAAAATAAAATGTATGTGTTATCTCCAAAAGGAAATCTTGTCATCTTTCTCCTCAAATTGACAATTAGACCAACTAGATGATTATTGTATTATTTAGTTCCTAAAATTTATTTTCCCTGTCTACAATCCTTTGTGGAGTAATATTAACAATGACAACTAGTCCTAGGTTGGTTTTCCTTGGCCTTGGTTTCCCCATTTTTATACTACAGTAGGGGTCAGGGGAAACCATATATTCTCTGTGATTCTACTGAGCTTCATGATATGGGAAAACTTTTGTATTCTAAAATTCATGAGACTTAAAATTATCAAGTTAGTTCTATAATATGTCCATGGTCCCCACTGATAATGATAGGTTACCAACAACTATTTTTGACAGAATTCCTAGTTCTCATATACTAAAATATGAAGAAATAAGGCTGTAGAAAATCCAACAGTTTTGGGGGAAGATAAATATTCATAAAAATTAAGCTCCAACAATATGATAGGAGATGTAGAATCTATTGATACGAATAGAAAGTCTGGGAGTTGGGGAAGAAAACTTTAACAATATCGGACTTATTTGGTGGATGGTAACCAAGCTCTCAAGAATGCAATTGACTTGCCTAGTGCTAGTGCTATTAGAGCCTTTGCTGTCTAGTTTTATTCCATTGTCTCATAAAAATTTCTTTATGTAAGATTTTTGCATCACCCACTTTTACTCAGTCCTCAGTATTTGGGCTAGCGATAGTAATAACTATTGCAATAAATCAAGAAGTGTTGCTGATTTGGCAGATGTGAGAAGGAAAAAAAGTGGAATTTTACTCCTTGGCTTAATTGAATAAATGCAAGATCAGGTCACAGTCCATATCATGTGAGCAATGTGAGTGCTGATGTCTTCAAATTGACATAAGAATCATTTACTGCCTATCCCCCATCTCACAGTAATTAAGCACATTGCCTCCATTGCTCAACACTATTTCAATTTTCCACCACAGGTATTTTTAATTGTCTTGAGTCTTAAACCAAAGGAGAAAAATGAAAATAAAAGAGCTAAGAGCTTGTTCCAGTGAATGACTGTTGAGAGAGAAAAAGAGAGAGGAAAAATGACACCTATATGCCATACTTTTCAATTCAAATTAGACTTAGAGAATTTTAGGTATGTATGTATGTATTTTTCTATTTTCTCTCATTCTTTTTTGGACAGGATCTCGTTCTGTTTTCCAGGCTGGAGTGTATTGGCACAATTGGCTCACAGCAGCTTCAACAGCCTGGGCTGAAGTGATCCTCACACCTCAGCCTCCCGAGCAGCTGGGACTACAGGGTCATGCCACGACAGCCCGCTAAATTATATATTTTTTGTAGAAATGGGGCTTTGCCATGTTGCTCAGGCTGGTCTTGAACTCCTGGGCTGCAGCAATCTGTCTGCCTCACCCTCCCAAACTGCTGGGACAACAAACGTGAGCCACTGTGACAGGCAGATTTAAATAATTTTAAAACTCTTGTGAGAGTTTCCCAGTCCCATCTAGTACAAAAACCTTCCTATGACCTTTCTCCAAATGGTATTTTAGACTTGGTTTGGATATATCTAATGTATGAATCTCATTCTTTCATTAGGAAGGTATTTTCCCCCTCATTTTTAGCAACTCCTACAGATAAAAATTGTCTGATTACAACTCACTTTCATGTTTCAAGTGTAGCTTCCTAGTTCTACCTTCTAGAGAGGCTGAGTTGGAGCCTGGGCCTTGGGGAACCCTCTGAACACTTTAAAATTAAAGTAATTTTTCTTTTATCATTTCACATGGAAGGACATGGAGAAAGGTAATTTCTATTTCTATATCCAAAACACATACGACAGTCCAGATTACCTAGGCTGGGACCTTGTAGCACTGTATGTATGCTCCCATGGAAACCTTGCTATAAATGCTGGCTTCACCTTTTGATGCTATTATGTTCTTATAATTAAGGTACATCATTGGCTAAATTGGCTTTTGTTGGTTGATCTAGGGACTGAATCATTACTAACAATGAAAGGTATTACATTATTTCCTGTACAAATGCATTCTGAGCTCTATATACGTGGTTAATCTGGGGGCTATCACAAATCCCTAAGAAGGAAACTGACTTGATTCCAGATTGGCCTGATCCCTGCACAAAGCAGAATTGTTATTTTTCAGGATTTAGTCATTGTATGCACATTTATTAATGCTACCTTAGGGTTTATCTGTGTTACACTTTAACCTATATTAAAGTAATGGTCTACTATGTATTCAGGATTTTTTTTTTTTTACATTTCTTGCCTCTAGCCTACTGGAGGCTTCCTTCAAATACAGAGTAACGGACTGGGCGTGGTGAGGTAGGAGGATTGCTTAAGGCCAGGAGCTGCAGACAAGCCTGGGCAACATGGCAAAACCTCATCTCTACCAGAAAACAACAACAACAACAAAAACAAAAACACAAAAATTATCCAAGTGTGGTGGTATGCACCTGTAGTCCCAGTTACTGAGGAGGCTGAGGTGGGAGGATCAATTGAGCGTGGAAGGTCAAGGCTGAAGTGAGCAGTGATCAAGCCACTGTACTCCAGCCTGGTGACACAGCAAGACCCTCTCTCAAAAAAAAAAAAAAAAAAAAAAAGTTAAAGAAAGAGCATTGACTAATCTGTTGGTCACAACTAACATACATAAAAATACTGATCAAATAAATTTTTCAACATTAAATAATAATAGGTAAAACTCGCTTTTCTACATTTGCTCTAAAGAACAGAAAAATCTTTTCCAGTGAATATCTCTTTCTTCTAAGTACATGATTCCACAAAATAATCTGATAATCTCATAAGGTTATAAATCGCTGAACAAACGAGGAAACAAATTTAAAAAGCTTTTTACCTCTGATTTTCAACATTTAAAAAAATGTTTCAAAGCTGAAAAGTATTTTCTCTTAAGCAGCATAGTATTTTCAAAGACACAGAAGAAATCTCACATCTGTTCATTTATTAATAAACATTCATCAAATGTTTATTGAGTGCCTACTATGTACCAATGCCTTGGGTTTGGCTATACAGCAGATAACTAAGCAGAATTCTTCCCTGTCTTCATGGACCTGCCTGACAAAAGAAATTCCATAAACAAGAACATTTGGATAGAACGACAGTGTGTATTGAATTGCAGAGTATTCTAAGAAAGGACTTCATGTAGCAGGAATCAGAAGTGTAAAAGTTTAAGCCATACACAGGCTTTATAAGAAAGGACGATTAAAGTGTTACCTCGGGTAAGTGCAGCAGAAACAGGCTGGAGATTAAATTCCAACCAATGACTAGGCAGCATATAGATAAGAGTTCCAATTAATGAGTTTTTAAATGTTCTTTTTTCAAAATCAGTTTTCCATGGTTTATATAAAGAATGTAGACATAAACTGTGCAGTAAATAGTCAGTCTTTACAGGCTTGTCTTGCTCTTTAAAAAGACCTACTTAGTGGCTAGCACCTGTCTGGGATCTGATAACTTAACTTTTAGAATATTTTTGTCATTGCTAACTGATGTCTGTCTTGTATGCATGAGGTAACAAGTCCTACCACATCACCTCGTCTAAACTCTTTTTGCAAACAATGTGATTTATGGTGAACACCTGCTTTCCTTCTGGGAGTGTAAATTTTGGTAATCATGACTGGTGACACAGGCAAAGAGGACCAATGGGATCAACTCCTAATAAAACCTCTGTACGCTAAAGAACACTGGGAAAAAGCACTGCACATGTGCTGCTGTATTTCATTGCTAGAGGGAGAGTACACTGTGTAACCACCCTTATCCCTTCTCCCCAACTCTGTGAGAGAGAACTTTGGAAGCCTGTGCCTGAATTCTGCCTGATGCATCTTTTCCTCTGCTGATCCTTCTGTGTACCCTATTGTTGTAATAAAACACAGTGATGACTGCAATTTCCTTGGGGTCTTGTGAGTCACCAAACATGTGGGTGGTCCTGGGGCTCCTTGAAACTACACTGAACAAAAACAGGCAAATAAACTCGAAATATATACAAAAGTATGACTAAGGAAAAAAGACCATAGAGTCAACCTGTCCACCGCTCAAGTTAATGTTATTATCAGGCTTCACTTGGGTATGCAGTCTGACTCAGATTTTTGGCAGCAAAAGCAATAACAAACATTTGATTATCTTGCTCACATTTTCAGAAAGGACAAAGCAACAAATTACTTGGGGTGTGACATGGTTTGTATGTGCGTCCCCTCAAATCCTGAGTTGAAATGTGATCCTCCATGTTGGAGGTGGGCCTGGTGGGAGGTGTTCGGGTCATGGGGCCAGATTCCTCATGAGTGGCTTGGTACCCTCCTAGCGACAACGCATTACTGCAAGATCTGGTTGTTGAAAAGAGTCTGGGACCTCCCACTTCCCTCTCCAACTCCCTCTCTCACCATGTGACACGTTGGCTCCCCTTCGCCTTCTGCCATTATTGTAAGCTTCCCAGGCCCCCCACCAAAAGCAAGTGCCAGAAATATGCTTCACGTACAGCCTGCAGAACCATAAGCTAAAATAAGTCTCTTTTCTTTATAAATTACCCAGCCTTAACTGATATATTATAGCAATGCAAAACAGACTAACACCAGGTGATAACTTCTTAGCAAGAGAACCCTAAAATAATTTTTTTCATGCAGAAATTGTTATAGGAAGTGTGTCCTATAACGCTTGTTTCTATCAGCTTCTGTAACAGTGATCTCTTAACTTGTCTCCTAACTCACTGGCAATGATGTTTCTCAGTTGTCTTCTCTGTGTTCTTTCTCTCTCCAAACACATTCCTAGAACACAGTTGTCCTGAAAATGGTACTAACTATAAACTTACCAAAAGATCAATAGAAAGAAACAGTTTATCATAGACAGCTAAGTTTATTAGACTTACTGCAGTCTAAGAGAAAACACTATCTTAGTAGTATCTCAAAATGGAAAAACTTAGGAAGTGGTCATAATAGGACCTTGACTGAGTGATTTGGGGAGTGATCTTGCAAGATGAACTGGCTAGAACTGGGCAGAGATGATGACATAATAGTTTTAGATTGGTGGGCCTAGTGAGGTGAGGATCTTCCAGTGAGCCCGCACAAGAAGCTGTTTCAGTTGGTTCATGACTTTATTTTCCAGGAGTAAGTACAGTCAATCCTCATTATTCACAGATTGATTATGGGTGGATTTGCCTAGTCACTAAAATTTATTTGTAAGTCCCAAATCAATGTCTATGGCACTTTCATGGACATTAGGGATCACATTCTAGACGTATCAGAGTGGGAAAAAATTGATTTGCTTAATGCACATGTTCCCAAATAAGATTGAACAAAGCAACACTCTGCCTCTTGTTTCAGTTCTTATACCGTAAGTACCTGTCCTCTGTGGTCTATTTAATGCCATGTTATTTTGTATTTTTGTGGTTTTTTTTTTTGTTAGTGATTTCTCTGTTTCAAATGGGCTCGAGGCATAGTGCTAAAATGCTTTCTAGTGTTCCCAAGCCCCAAAAGGCTGCGATGTGCCTTAGGGGGAAAAATATGTGTTACATAAACTTCCTTTAAGCATGAGTTATAGTGCTGTTGGCTATGAACTCACTGTTTTTATTATTATTATTATTATTATACTTTAAGTTCTAGGGTACATGTGCACAATGTGCAGGTTTGTTACATATGTATACATGTGCCATGTTGGTGTGCTGCGCCCATCAACTCGTCATTTACATCAGATGTAACTCCCAATGCCATCCCTCCTCTTCCCTCCTCCCCACAACAGGCCCCAGTGTGTGATGTTCCCCTTCCCGTGTCCAAGTGATCTCATTGTTCAATTCCCACCTATGAGTGAGAACATGTGGTGTTTGGTTTTCTGTTCTTGCGATAGTTTGCTGAGAATGATGGTTTCCAGCTGCATCCATGTCCCTACAAAGGACACAAACTCATCCTTTTTTATGGCTGCATAGTATTCCATGGTGTATATGTGCCACATTTTCTTAATCCAGTCTGTTACTGATGGACATTTGGGTTGATTCCAAGTCTTTGCTATTGTGAAAAGTGCTGCAATAAACATACGTGTGCATGTGTCTTTAAAGCAGCATGACTTATAATCCTTTGGGTATATACCCAGTAATGGGATGGTTGGGTCATATGATATTTCTAGTTCTAGATCCTTGAGGAATCGCCATACTGTTTTCCACAATGGTTGAACTAGTTTACAGTCCCACCAACAGTGTAAAAGTGTTCCTATTTCTCCACATCCTCTCCAGCACCTGTTGTTTCGTGACTTTTTAATGATTGCCATTCTAACTGGTGTGAGATGGTATCTCATTGTGATTTTGATTTGCATAAAAATATGGAATGCTTCATGAATTTGCATGTCACCCTTGTGCAGGGGCCATGCCAATCTCTGTATCGTTCCAATTTTAGTATATGGGCTGCCGAAGCGAGCACTGAACTCACTGTTAACGAATCACCAATGTGTGCGTGTGTGTTTGTGTATAGGCTTACAGGAACTAACCCTGCCTTTCTTCTAGGAGCAATGTGTTCAGTATTCACCTACTCAGTGTTTACAGTGACTTTATGTAACATAACCACTACAAATAATAATTAATTTATTTTTTGCCAAGTTTTCTTAGTGCCTTATCCCAGTATTTAACACAGGGACAATAAAAGCCGCTGCTTCCAGTTTTCAGTTACTTTTAAACCATGCCATTAATTCCCTTTGCCTATAAGTGCTATGCAGTGTATGGCTTGGCATGGTCTTTTGCTTGGTCATTTCTTGCAATGAATAACTCTTTTTTTTGGCTCCTAGGAAGGTGATTTCAATGGAGTAGAGCTCAGAATGTGTGTCCAGCCATCTCTCAGGCACTGGTTTTTGTGATTCACAGTGCATTGAGTACCACTAAAGATGTATTCTATCTCATGAGCCCTGCTTCAGTAGCAGCTACAGATTTCACTCCTGCTCTTTCAGAGGTGACCAAACCAGGTGCCAGGTGACTACTAATTCTGCAGATTGGAGCTTCACCCTTCTTTTGAAATTCTTTTTATGGCACAAGTCCAATTGTATTTAAAATTCATTCATATTTTGATGAAAAACATCAACACTACAATTTGCCAATGAGAAAAATAGTTCACAATGTTTAAATATAATTTCAAATCTTAAAATTGTTTCTATAGCTGTAAAAAATGATTTGACATTTTTATCTCCAATTGAATGAAGTTCCTCATCAAAGGTGACTATAAATAATTTGAAGACATCATCACTGAAAAGCAATCCCATGGAACAATTACAACCTCATATAAAAAGTTACATTCACAGAAGCTCAAACTTTTCAGTAAAAAGGTAAAAACATTTTACATGCAAGTTTTACACAAATTACATATTTAATATCTTTCTTGATACTTTGTATTTACTGTTTTAAATTTTAGTGGCTGTGCTCTTTCTCTTCTTAGAGACCCCCCACCTGCCCACCCTCCCGCCCACTGCCCTACTGCTGAGGCCGCTAGTCCCTTCCTATCTGACATGTTGCCTGCTGATGGCTCACAGCTGAGTCTGTCCTTAAAAACTGTCTTCTTCCGAAGGGAGCTGCCTTGGCCAAGCTTATATCCACTTCCCGGAGAGCACTTTATAGGCAATGACAAGTTGATGTGGGAGTTACAAAGGCTTGGCCCTCATGCCACAATTTAGAAAAACTCTGAACAGTCATCCCAGTTGCCAAGGCCTCTGTCACACCACATCCCAGTTCACCTCTGCCTCATTCTACATTTCTAACTTTCTAACAGGTAGTAATCCTGAGAGCACACCCCAGTAAATCTCCCACATACAAATCTTTGCCTCAAAATCTGTTTTCCAGGGAACTTGACTCTAACTACAAGAGTGAACTTAGTGTGGGTGTCCTTCCTGTTTGTTAGTTTTCAATTTTTGCAATCTACTCATCTGACAAAGGGCTAATATCCAGAACCTATAAAGAACTCAATCAAAATTACAAGAAAAAAACAAACAAGCCCATCAAAAAGTGGGCAAAGGATATGAACAGACATTTCTCAAAAGAAGACATTCATACAGCCAACAGACACATGAAAAAATGCTCGTCATCAATCGCCATCAGAGAAATGCAAATCAAAACCACAATGAGATACCATCTCACACCAGTTAGAATGGTGATCATTAAAAAGTCACGAAACAACAGGTGCTGGAGAGGATGTGGAGAAATAGGAACACTTTTACACTGTTGGTGGGACTGTAAACTAGTTCAAACTTTGTGGAAAACAGTGTGGCAATTCCTCAAGGATCTAGAACTAGAAATACCATTTGACCCCGCCATCCCATTACTGGGTATATACCCAAAGGATTATAAGTCATGCTGCTATAAAGACACATGTACACATATGTTTATTGCAGCACTTTTCACAATAGCAAAGACTTGGAATCAACCCAAATGTCCATCAGTGACAGACTGGATTAAGAAAATGTGGCACATATACACCATGGAATACTATGCAGCCATAAAAAAGGATGAGTTCGTGTCCTTTGTAGGGACATGGATGCAGCTGGAAACCATCATTCTCAGCAAACTATCGCAAGAACAGAAAACCAAATACCGCATGTTCTCACTCATGGGTGGGAACTGAACAATGAGATCACTTGGACACAGGAAGGGGAACATCACACACCAGGTCCTATTGTGGCGGGGGAGGGATAGCATTAGGAGATATACCTAATGTAAATAACCAGTTAATGGGTGCAGCACACCAACATGGCATATGTATACATATGTAACAAATCTGCACGTTGTGCACATGTACCCTAGAATTTAAAGTATAATAAATTAAAAAAAAAAATAAAAAAAAAAGAGTGAACTTAGTTTTCCCAAGCCCCATGCAGCCCAAATTCACCCAAACTTACCATAGTGTCCCCTTCAGATTTTATCTTTTTTCTATAGGTTGTCATTTTATACAAAAATTCAGGAAATTTTTTTTTAAAGGTTGACATAATACTTTAATATTTTTTAAAAGGGAGGCTCAATATCTGTGAAATCCCATTTCTGTAAACCAAAAGAGCTCTTTTTGCCCCCAAGAGGAAAGTGCTATATGCTGTCACGGTGTCTATATTATGAGGAGTCATATGCTTACACTAGTTCCCACACACAAGCTTTCATACTTGTGACATGCCAGAAAATCTTTGTAAGTGTCTAAGGAGTCAGCTTCTGGGTCTTCACCTCCAGAAGACTGGGGTACTTCTTCTTTCTAGTCGTACAGGTTGGGCAGAGCTTTTCACATAGCTGGCACCAAGAATTTCCACTGAGGTTCTTTTTGCCACCTGTCAGGTGGCATCTCTATATCCCAAGTAGGATTTGAGAGGATACACTAAGGAACTATGCTTTTAAAATGTATTTGAAATAATTTAATGTATCATGCTAATAAATATTTAACCCTGGAACTATTTTTTATACCAACAAATATCCTTATGGGCACATATTTCAGAAAAGTAGACACAAGCCAAGCCCACACCAGGTGTTAAGAATGGGCTCCAGTGGAGATATGCTTGGAGTGATGGACTCTGGCTCAGGATGTAGAGTAGCCCCTGGAGGTTCCCAGTTAGCTTAGGTGCAGTGTCAGTGGATGGTGGGGTTCTGAGAGCTCTCCACATCTGTGGTAGGGGCACTTGTTAAGGCTTGGTGATGAGGACAAAAACACTAAGGTGCAGGGTCTAGGCAGCATCTGTTAGTGCTCAGGTCGGCAGCTGTCTCTATAACAAAGCACTTTCAAAAGCAGTTACCATGTGTTTCACACATCAGCTATTAGATAACACCAATCCTCTGGTGACTTTATGGCAAGAAGACACTCAAGAAATGTTTTTCTAAACAAAGGAGAGCCAAATAAATCTTATTCATTCCTATGATATTTTAGTACTATCTACATGCTGCTGACTTCTAAATGACTAGATGTAGCTCAATTTTTCCTATGATTTCCAGTCTAGAGTTACTTATGTTTTTTGACATCTCCCTGTATATTTCTCATATGCTTTCTGGATGTGATATGTTCAAACTGGAACTTTTGATTCTCTTCCCAGGACTGGACACCCCACCAACTGCCTAGCCTACTAGTCTTTTTCACAAGAGCGAAAATCACCACCAGCAGCCATTTGCTAAAGCCAGAAATATGGAACCTAGGTCTCATTCCTCCCTTTCTTTTATGCCTTCCCTCACTAACCTATCAGTAGGCTTTGTCCATATAAAACAATAAATTTCCATCCTTCTATTTTCATTTGGTCACCACAGCTGTTACTAGGACTCTTAGAGCAACTTCCTCAATGGGCTCCCTTCTTCTGCTCATACTCTTCTGACGTTCCTCCATAAAGCAGCAAAGCTGATTTTAAATGGTCAATTCAGTTTGGCATGTTCCATGCTAAATATCTTAAATTAACTACTTTTGGCCTTGAGATAAAAATAGAAACCCTCCCAATGACCTATGAGTCACCCTTATCTGGCACCTGCCTACCTTTCCCACACTTCTCCTGCCACTCTACACTAGTCTTCTCCCATGAATACACTGAGCTCCTTTCCTTCTCCTAAGGTCTTTGCACATGCTTTTCTTTCTGTTTGATGGGCTTCTACCCTATGCCCAGCACATTCACGCTTAGTGAGTGAGTATCATCCTTGAGGCTCCATTCAGAATAAATGCCATTCCTTCTTCAGATGGCCTTCGTCCATCATCATCATCTCTAAAAGTATTCCTTATTCTTATTCATGTTGTCTCTCTTTTAGCCCATTTTCATTTTCCTTCATAGACTTCATCACAATTTGAAATGACTTCTTTTGTTTATTTGTGTATTGTCTCTCTGCTCTATTACAACGTAAGCTCCATAGGGAGGGGGTTTGTCTGATCATTTACAGCCATATTCCTAGTGCCCAATAAAAATCTTGGCACAGAACTGGCATTCAATAAATATAATTTGGATTAATGAAGTGAGGAATGCAGCTCATGCCTATGTGACATACTTAATCTGTAGATCCTGGTTTAACTGTCCTAACTTGTAAACTAATCAGGACAAGACAACTCATACCTTGAAAATGATGTTTCTTATATATAATCACACTAATTTGAAACTTTCTTTCAGCAAGAGGCACAAAAACCTTTACAGAAAAATATATTTCAAAATATAGAATTTAATAGCACTTCTGAGAAATCAACTGAACATGATGTTTTCTCATCGTTTAAACCTTGGTTGGGATTTGAATTTCAGAGAAGAGATTTAGTAAATAGCAGACATCAGCCAAGCAAGGAAAATATATCAGAATATTAAAGAAAAAATGGACTGATGAAGTACAGCTATAATTTCCAAGTCAACTGTGTCTTTTGACTACGATCAGCAAATAGCTATTTAAGTACGGTCAGTCGATCAACATTCTCTATGAATCACTACTATCTGCAAGTCATTGGGTAAATTACTGAAGATACCAACATGTAAGACAAAGGGTCTCACCTCCAGGAGCTCAAAGTTAAGTAGATGAAATACTCATAATCACTTTTAAGCCTCATCAGAGCTATTTAGAAAATTCTTCATCTGATCCGTAAAATCTGTTCAATCTAATAATAAGCCAGGATTAAGCCTTTCTACATGCAAGGAACTACATCCTCCTGACCTGGACCTGATTTAAATCACAAAATTATGAAATTTAAGCAGATGCTGTCATGAGATAAGACTCTTGGGGACTCTGTGAGGGTGTCAATGCATTTTGAATATGGGGAGACATGGAACACTAAGGGCCAGAAAGTAGCAGACACACTCTTAAGTGATTCCTGCCTCCTGGGGTTCAAGAGCTTGTGTAATCCCCTTGAGAGTGGACAGGATCTGTGATTTGCTTCTGGCAGAGCGATAGAATGGATGTGATTACATGTATGTGATTACCAGATTATGTTACATAAAATTATAGTGCCCATCTTGCTAGAGTATCTCTCCCTCTCTCCCTTGCTGGCTTGAGAAAGCAACTATGTTGGTGGCCCATTGACAAGGTATGAAAGGTACTGTCTAGGGTTAGAGAACATTGCCAACCATTGTCTGTTGGCAACGAGCAAGAAAGTGAAGCCCTCTGTCCTACAATAAGAAACCAAATTCTCCCAACAATCTCATGAGTGAGGATGTACATCCTTCCACAGTCAAGCCCAAGATGAAACTACAGAACTAGACAACACCTAGTGTGCAGCATGTGAAATCCTGAAGCAGAGAAACTAGGTAAACTGTCAAGACTCCTGAACCACACAAATTATATGTTTGGTTAAGTATGTGTGTATTAAGCTGCTTAGTTTGTGGAAATACAGTTCTGTAGTAATAGATGCCAACAGAGAATTGACCTACATTGTTTCTGGATTTTCCTTTATTTTCTCTGACTCCTGGGCCAGGTATATTTGTGTTCAGCTATATAACTAAAAGTTACCTACGTAACTAAAAGTTTCAGCAGGATACCCTCATCACCAAGGTCGTAGGAAGCAAGAGTAGTCACAATTTTCAGGAGTTTTGGTGGGTTCTAGCTATCTTCATAGGGTTCCAGGGCTGCTCATAATCTTCAGAATCCAGCATTAGACATTAGAACAGCTTTGTGAAGCCTGGTTACCCACAGGCTTCCTCTGACACTTTGAGAAGGCTGGTTACTTTTAGGCTTCCTCTGATACTTTGTATGGCGGAACCCCAACTAATAGAGTATGTGCTAGCATGGAGTTGGCATGGAGTTATGGGCTGGGGAATACAACATTGATGAAACATGGTTTCTCCCCTTGACAAATAGGCCGGAGGGAAATACAATTATACAAATTGAAAAAAAAAAAAAATCAACACAAGATGGTAAGTTGAAATGAATTGCAATATAAGTTGTTTTGTAGCTGTGATGGAGAAATGATCACAATGACATGGAAACTCAGAAAATGATGCTCTTAATTCCTATGGAAACACAATGAAAGACTGACAGAAGAGACATCGTTTGTGATCCATAAGTTTCATGAAGCTGATTTCTAGGGTTCTGGGGTTGTAGAAAAGTCACTTTGTGATGGATTATATAAGATCTTGTATGCTAAAACAAGGAGCATGGTATTTTCCTGCTAATCACAACAAACTATTGAAAGTGCTTCAGGAAGTTAACTCTATAAGAAATTTAGAAAAACAATTGGAGAGAATCGAAGTCTGATGGTAGAGAAAATTACAAGTATGTTACAATAGTCAAGGGAGAAAAAGATTACAGTTTCAAGTAAGAAAGAAGAATGAAGTTAGAAAGAAAGAGATGGAGACATTTCTCAGGTAGACTTTTAGAATTCAATTTCTAAAGTAGTGGCTATGGCAAAGATGAAGATTTTGATAATTATTTGGAAATTTATATATTATAAGATAACATGGATGTGATTCCATTAACTAAATCGTATAAGCACTTCTTTATCCTTCAGGCCAGAGAGTTTGGGAAAAGGGTCAGAATTTCCTCTGTTTTCTTCTCTTTTTACCTCCTTAGCACATTTATAGGGTAACAGGAAGGAAGGGTAAATGCCGGAGAGACTGGAATTAAGCAAGAGTTGGTATATTGGTATATTGGAAAGCAGGGTGATGAAAGATGAAATATCAGGTACAGATTGAGAAATATATTTTTTGGAAAACGATGGCAAATTTTTTGAAACTCGGATGTAAAGAGTTTAATAAGCTATAGAGAAATAAAAACATTCATACACTATTAATGGGGAAGAAAAATTGTGTAGCTACTCGGAAAAACATTTTGGCAGTTTCTCAAAAAATTAAACATAAAGTTTCCATATGACCCAGCAGTTCCACTCCTAGGAATATATCCAAGAAAATAAAAATATATGCTAGGCAATAACGTGTATGAATATTTTCATACCCATATTATTCATAATAGCCAAGAATAAAAACAACTCAAATGTCAAAAACATAATGTCACTCAAGTGACAAAAACATAATGAAAAAAAAGATAATGAAAAACGTGTCATTCCCTTGCAATAAATTACCATACAGCCATAAAAATAATTAAGTACTGATTCATGCCACGACATGGACAAATCTGAAAATCTTATTTTAAATGAAAGAAACTAGACACAAAAGACCATATGTTACATATATATATATATATATATATATGTATTTCAATGTATATAAAATGTCCAGATAGCAAATTCACAGAGACAGAAGGTAGACTAATGGTTGCCAGAGGCTGGGGGGAAAAGAGAATGAGGAATGACTGATAATGTGTACAAGCTTTCTTTTCTGAGATAGTGAAAAAATTCTGAAAATTATATAGTGCTGATGGTAGTATAACTCTGTGAATATATTAAAATAACTGCATGATATATTTTAAAATGGTAAATATTATAGTATTGTGAATTATTTCTTAATATAATATATATGTATATTTAAAAGAGAATATATGTTGAGAGGCCACCTACTTGATATCCTTCAGTTTCTCTGAAGAACTTGTAATGATAAAAATTCTAAGAATTTGTAGGAATTCTTGTCACTATATGTGCATTAAAGAAAAAAATAATACTTTCTCTCCATGATAAGTCTCAGTAAGTCAGAATTAAGTCATTGGAGGCTGCCTTTTCTAGTATTCACACTCTTTAGAATGTTGTATCACAAAGAATAATATAAGTATGTAGACAATCTTCTTGAGATCTGGAGGACCTGATTCAGTTGGGCTTCACGGTAAGCCCTGAATAATTCTTTGTTCATGTTTCTAATGTCAATAGGCTAGAATTATCTGTGTTTCAAATCCTGCTCATGTCTTTAGCATAGTCTACAGTATAAATTTTATACTAATGTATGCATAAGATAAATTTGACCCAAGAAACAGTGTTTTAAAACAATAAACAAAGGATCATTGGTCTCCAGGAGTGAATTTTGTTCTATTTTATATATGTTAGTTTTATTTACTTAATCTGTAAACTGGAATTCAGAAGAAGTCTCAAATTCAGTAATGAGTCTCTGACTCTTCCAATTTTGACACTTGTACGATACAAACAAAGCAACCAACAAAGAAAGGATTCAGAAATATGAAGAATGCAAATCCAGATTTCTTACCAGGGCCCTCAGATTTGACTTAAAATATCTTAGCAGAATCACTTTAGTTCATACTGATATGTAGATTCATTGCCAGATTTAAGACTTAGGAAGAAATAATAGCTAGGCCATGGGGAAGGATAAAAACTCACTGCCTTAATCAAGAGAGAGGGAAAGAAAAAAAAAATAAACTGATATTTTCTAAACACCAAGTAAAAATTTAAACAAACAACTTACCTTCTAAGGATACTCTGTTCAATATTCTTCCCTTGTGCTATTTTAATATTGCCGTTAAAATAACTGTGTACCTTGTTTTGTCACCCAGAGAACAACCTTCACGTGGCATTCTCTGGGTACAGAACAGTGTCATAATGAATCACTTCCTCCTCATTAATGTCTTTTACTAAATGTATAAAACATGATCCTTCTCATTAATGTCTTTCATTAAATTAAAAAACCCCGAATGTATATATTTCTATTAAAACCAACAGGATCCTAAATTCACAGAAACTTTTGCTAAGATGCATGCCACACATTTCTATCAGCACACCCTAATCATAGCAAGGCAGAAATAGTTTCCTTTTAGAACATCAAGACAAATCGTGCAAAGGGGGGAAAGCAGTTTGGGGAATGGGCTATGAGGACCCCCAAATCCTCTCCTGTATATCTTCTAGTAAGCAAAGGCCTGTTTCAAAAACACTACTGATGATAGGGAGTTTTTAAATTACTCCTTCACCAAGTTAAGTACTCCAGTCTGCTTTATTCCTTGTATTTCCAGACAGGAGGTACACTGACCCATCTTGCATTTGTCAGAGTTCACACCGTGTTCATCTCTTTTTGGCCCAGTTCACCTGGTACTTGCCTGCTCACCCTTTTCAAAAGCTGGCAGATAGGGATCTTAACAGCAACCTTAATTGTTCAGGATTTCAGCTAGCCTTAGATTGTGGCACCCTCTGCTTCTCTTGGACTGGAATGATTGCAATTATAATTATGTGTATGATATGTACATTATAGAGTAACATCCCAGAAGACAGGGCCAAATCTGGCTTGTTCAGCATTGTATCTGGTACATGGAGGCACTCAATATCTGTTGATAGACTGGCATGGACTAGAAGAGCAAACTGGGTAGCTTGTTGTCTTTGTGCATCATATCACCAAATTTCTGGCACTCGCCTCACTCCAGGATGGCCTAATTTCATGTTGCCAAGGAGTGGGAATGTTGTCAGATAATAAGATCAGAATTCCTAACCCTAAAGATGGATAGTGGCAACCACCTTCTACAGGGTAGAATACCAGTCACTACTAGATAAGAGATGTATGCTGTGTCCTTCTCACTCTTCCCTTTTCATTTTTGATAGTTGTTTTTATGATTTTGTTCCTCATCTAATTCAAGATTTGTCCTATATGGTTCCATGACAGCAAGACCTAACCAGAAGTTAATGAAGAAGCAAAGATGAATTTGATATCTGAGGTGGTGCATCCATGGTTTCTGACTATGATCATCCCTCAAATGCAATTTTGCATAAATAAACCAGGTTCTGGTAAATAATTGATCTCTGGGAGCTTGACTTCATTTTTCTCTTTCCTATAGACAGGACTTACCAATCCCAGGTTGATAAGCACCTAAAATAGGACAATGGCCCAATTTTTATAGACATGCTTTCTATCTTTAATGGGTGTTAGGATTTAACAGCACTATAACTTTCAGAACAGTTTTCTTCCTCACTTTTTACAAATTTTATCCTTAGAATTGAAAATCCTGCTGCATTTCAGTCCTTCTTATAGCTGCATTGATTAGTCTTCTAGGAAGCGCAGCTGTGGCAATAATCCTGTCTCTGCATCTTTGCAAGCAGGAGGGAAGGCAGGAGATAAGAGTTGCCACAGGGAGTCTATATTTAATCTACAACTGGCTTATCCAAGTGTCTTATTGCTCCCCGAGGGTCTCACCACATGCACTATTGTGAGAAAAAAATGACACAGATGGAAGGAAAGAAAAGTTCACCTAAGATTGGTCTTCAACTAATTAATTCAGTTCAGAATTGGCACAGAAGTTTTTGCTTTACTAGTAATGCAGACGGAAGGAACTAGATCTTCCTTACACCAGCACAGCTTACCTTTCTGGCTTGCCTGTGGCTGATGTGGGGGAATGGCTGGCCATTTTTTTGGCAACAATCACTAAAGCTACCGGGAGGCATCTATAAATGTTACCTCCAGTAGTTCCATCAGGGAAACCCCACTGATCCATACTGCAGATTTTGATGGACATTAACACAGCGGAACAAAGTAGGTATCTGAAACAATTAGAAAATCAATTATGAAAAAAGAGATACATAAATAATTAAAACATAAATAAATCTTCAGCCTCTAAGGGAGGCATAGAGAACAGCTACTCTTGTTTAAACACAACTTTTATTTTCATTCCATTGCTTACAAGAATACAGTGATTTTCTACCTTATCTACCTGAGATCAAACCAAAAATATGCCGCCTTTGCAACCTCTATCATCTGGTCTCACTTTAAATCTTCAGATACTCTAAACTGAATCCTCAGTCTTATGTCACTATCATGAAATAACACCACATTGTACCTACTTGAAAATCATTGTTCTATTACCTTCGCATTGAATGGCCTCCTTCCGCCTGTGTGGCCCTCTGAATTTCTTTTTTTTTTTTTTTTTTTTTGAGACTGAGTCTGGCTCTGTCGCCCAGGCTGGAGTGCAGTGGCCAGATCTCAGCTCACTGCAAGCTCTGCCTCCCGGGTTTACGCCATTCTCCTGCCTCAGCCTCCGGAGTAGCTGGGACCACAGGCGCCCGCCACCTCGCCCGGCTAGTTTTTTGTATTTTCTAGTAGAGATGGGGTTTCACCGTGTTAGCCAGGATGGTCTCGATCTCCTGACCTTGTGATCCGCCCGTCTCAGCCTCCCAAAGTGCTGGGATTACAGGCTTGAGCCACCGCGCCCGGCTGGCCCTCTGAATTTCTTAAGAATGAGCTAAAATATATCTTTTTCTAAAACTTGCATTTTTTTTTTATTACCACTTCCTTCTCTGAACACCTTTAGCATACCTTATTATTATTGTCATTCTATCACAGAATTGGAACGCAATGAACGGGGAGGTTGGGGACCAGGTAGAAATAGGCTAATATCAGCTAAGACTGTATAATTAATGTGTTCAGCCTAACCACTAGATGCTATCTACATTGTTTTTGAACAATGAAGGATTAAATGAGTAGTTCTCAGTTCTTTCATTTTACTAGGCAGTCACCACCATTTATGCACGACCAATTTTTCATGTTATATTTATATTTTATTCTCCTAGAGAAAAGGTAACACGTATTCAAAATCACTGAGTAAAACTTCCTTTAGAAACTAACATTCACCACCACCATTCCCACTCAGTCCTAGGAATGATCACAAACTAACGGAACAGATATAATAGAATTTTCTTTGGGGCCAGCAGAAGCTAAACAAAATGAACAGTTGACACCTGAATGTGTAAAATTTACAAAACACAGGAAGGGACTAAGATGATAGGCCTTGCCATTTTAGTCATATGAACTTCTATACTGATTATTTTGTAGGGAAGGCTGACGCATACCTGAAAAAGAGAGGGACAGATACCCTGCATGAAGCAAATCTTATAACACTGCTAGAAGAAAAGATTGCTAGAAGAGAAGGGTGAGAGAATGGTGCCTTTCTTCTTGGTGAAGTGTGAAAGGTTCACAAAGTCAGGCAAGAGATCAATACATTACACTTCTCCCCTTCCCCTCAGTTCAGATTTGGGGCAATTGTTTAAATTGTTAACTATTCAGGGCAGTGAGTTGGGAAATTTATCTGCAGAAGACCATCTAGTAGAACACAGCGGAAGCTGAATCCCTGACTTTCTTGTCTTTTTGTATCACAGAGATCCTATCTTTGGGTGCACAAGAAGAGATTATCTCCAGCTGTGTGAATACTAAACTGAAAATACAAATAAGTTATTTGTTCAATGCTATTTAAGCTGTAATTCCATAGAAATTCTCTTGCTGTAAAAACTAAAGCCAGATGTTCTCCCACCAAATTCAATATTAGCAGGTTTTATTAGTTTTCAAAAATGAGTCAGTTAATAGCAATTTTTCAAGATTCAATTTTTCTCCTATAAATCTTAGTTAAATATTTAATGTCTGTCATATTCATCTTAGTACCAAAAAGCAAGTAAATAAGTAAAATAAAATAATAAGACGCCAACATTGAAAACTGCTGATCCTACCAGTAGCTGATTTCTAATGTAATCTAATGAAAAAAATGTTATTTAAAATATATGCTTAAGTGTAATATACTCAGTTTCTGATTGGTAGTTCATAAGATTCAATGGTATTACCAAAAGAAATACCATGGACTTTGCCAGATAATCAAAGTTAAAAATTAATGCCCAGGATTTTATTAAGTATATATAATTTAGATGTTGCTATTATCTATGGATTATTTAGAAGTAGAAACCAAAATAGTTTGCATGTGTGTTTCTGTGTAGACAAAACCTGAGTTCATATCAGTCTCTCCTTTCTAACCACTATACTGTCAAAAACATTCTTTAACATCATAATTACCATCATTAACTAAAACATAAATTTGTTTGACCAAATACTATGTTTATGAAACAAAACAGCTAGTCTTTCTCTTTGATTGAGGTTCTCAAACTTCTATTTCACTTTTCTTTCAGTATAACTCACTTGAATGATGTTTTCTCCTCTCTTTCAGATGCCTCACCTGTAAATTGTTTCATTTGTTTCTTTAATAAATAGTGATGTATAAAGACAATACCTATTAAAATGTCTCTTCCAATTTTACCTAATCCTGTGATTTTGTGTAAAGAAAATATAGAACCAAACTGAAAAAAGAGGAAAGAGGCATGTGTGGGTGAGCATTATATGATGTTTTCTCTACATACACAATTGCACTTGTACTGATGTACCCTCCCTTACTGACTACTCTTCCCTTTGATTTCCATGAACTTAAACTTATTTGTTAACATATCTCTGCCTATTCTTAATTTTTGCTGGTATTTTTTTCTCTTCCGCCCAAATATGAGATACTGGAATTCCTTGATGCTTTCTCTAAGCCTTCTTCCTTCTCATTACACATTTTATTCTTAGAATATTAAATGCATTCTCATGAGTTGTATTATTACTTATTATATTAAAATACATTCACACATCTAGCCTCAGATCTTAAACTCACTGGTTTGTTCAACATTTAAATTTTTCTTCTCCCTTCATCAAGCATACCTTATTACAGTAAGTATTTTTTGATCGTGAGACTAGTGTAGGAGCTACCCATTATTCATTTACAAATATTCTCTAGTTTTTCTTTGTAATGATAAACACATTCATGATTATTTAATATTTAAAACAGAGTAAAATAATTAATAAGATTATTAACAGCCTTCTGCTTTCTCTTCTCAAAGTAAATTTCATTTTTGCTTGCCTACGTTTCTAAACTTGTTATCTGCTGTTTTTAAAAATGGATCAAGTGGAGAATTGGGGAAGTGGGTGAAGCAAGCTTGATTTATATTGTTGAGGGCAGACTTACTATTGAAAAGAAAAGAAAATTTGTTGTTATTGAGAGTGAGGGAGACATATTTCAAGGCAGACTGCTTGGTTGAAGATAGTTTGGGGAAAAGTTTGGAATGGGATGAAAGAGACATTGGTACATCTACTATAGATGGGAGCTACTGAGAAAATAAATAGGCTCAGCTTTCTTTAATTCTGAATTTACTTACTTGTTTAATGCCTTTCTTTTCTATTCAACAATAAGTCCCACAAATGGAGAAACAATGCCTATCCTCCTCAATACTATATTACTACTACCTATCAATAGTCCTAAATTATTGGATGTACTTAATCAACATTTTTTATTGATGGTTGAATTAGTTAAGGTTCTTCAGAGAGAGAGAGAAACGATGGGAGATAGATAAGTACATAGATAGATAGAAAGATGGATAGAGAGATAGATGACACAGTTATAGATAACAGGGGATTTACCAGGGGAATTGTCTTACAGAATTATGGAAGCTGAAAAGTCCCACAACAGGCTATCTGCAAGCTAGGGACCCTGGGATGCTTTGAGTGTGGCTCAGACCAAGTCTGGAAGCCTCAGACCCAGGGGAGTTGATGATGCAACTCTCAGTCCCAGGCCAGAGGCCCAAGAATCCAGAAGCTACTGGTGCGAGTCCTGGACTCCAAAGGCCAGAGGGCCTGGAGTTCTCATATCCACAATCAAGACAAGAAAGGTTTCACAACTTCAGAAGACAGAGAAACAGGAAGAATTCACCTTTCCTCTGTCTTTTTGTTCTATCTGGATCCAAAGCAGATTGGTTGGTGCCTGCTTTCATTTAGAGTAATCTTTTCCACTCCATCCATGTACTGACATACCAATCTCATTTGGAAACATTCTCACAGGCACACACAGAAATAATGCTTTACCAGCTCTCCAGGTATTCCTTAATCCAGTCAAGTTGACACCTAACATTAAGTAACACAATGGTTAACAATCTGTATGCATGTTTCTCAGCTACTTAATATGCTATAACCATGAGGTTCCGCATATACTATGAGACACAGATGAATGAGAGAAAGAGTTTTGACTTCTTGAGGTGAGGTTATACACATATAACCTTACTAGGTTTCAAATAAGATTTAGATTGAATGACACGATTTTTAAAACTTTAAGAAAAGTTCATTTGTGCGTGAGTAGTCAGAGAAGGCTTCTCAGAAAGAATAAGAGATGAATCTAGAAAGAACAAAAGTAGAATGAAAGAAACTCTTTTAAAACCCTTTTCTAGGGAGGAGATAAAATTTTATCTATTATTTCAGGAGTCTGCACTTAGAGTTCAACATTTCCACATTTGTTGTACATTGCACCAAAGTCCAAAGAGAATTATTTTGTCTTAAGTCATGGAGTACAGGAATTAATGAGAGAACTTTTAGTACATAGCAAAGTTGTAATTTTCTTCTAATGAAATAATCTTTCTAGGTTTCATTCATATTTTGTGGGAAGATTTTTCTGTAAAGGACCAGATACTAAATAAGCTATTTAGTAGAACAGTTTTCTAGGTTACATACTCTCTCTTGCAACTACTTAGCTACATACTCTCTCTTGCAACTACTTAGCTCTACAATTGTGATATGAAAGAAGTCACACACAATATGTAAACAATCGGTGTGGCTGTGATTCAGTAGAACTTTAAATACAAAAGCAGATGATGAATCAAATTTGGTTTATGGGCTGTCATTTGCAGATCTCTGGTGTATAACAATAAACATTTTATGTGATAGTTGTATGAAATAAATAATAAATAAAAACTGCTTAGCACAATGCCTGGCACATAGTATAAGGTGAATAAATTATAGCTATTATAGTCATTAGGCCAAATGTGTTTTATAAGATATTCATTTACTCATTAATTTAATTGTTCATCAATATTTACTTAGTCCTTATTGCATGTCATGTGCTCTATAAGTAGATATAGGCATGAAAGATAATTATAAAAAGGAAAGTCATCCATTTTAAATAAATCAGGAGGATAAAAATAGCACAAAGAAAATTCTGCTCTGACCATGAAAGAAGAACTGGGACTATAGTTGTCTTTCCACCTTAAGTAACTAGATAAGTAGATACAAAATATAAAATAACCATTTTCAGACACTAGACAACAGGCAGCATAGAACCATAAATTATTTTTTAAGAACTGGAACAAATAAGTTGAGTCATATCATTACCCTTTCTTTCTTCGTAGAGGCCCTTTTAAAACCTTGGTGCAAGAAGGGGAACCTCAAGAAAATAATAGCAGTCTTACTGAGTTGAATATACAAATGTCAGAGGGCTTGGAAGGTGGATTGGCTTGAATTTATAGGACAGAATATTATAAATGAAGGAGGTATGCAGAAAAAAGCTTCAGAAATCTGAAAAACGTTCCCTTGAGCTACTGAAATGAAGGTGTGTGTGTGTGTCTTTGTGTCTGTGTGTGTATGTACATCTCAACTTATGAGGTCACTACATGCCTAATACCAAATGCTTTGGATCATACTCATTTTTCTTTATTTCTTTTATTAATGATCAGAGTTGGAAAAGAAAATTACTATATCTCACCCTAGACTGCAACTATTAGTTTGCTGCAAAAGTAAATGTGGGTTTGTCATTAAAAGTAATGGTGAAAATGGCTATTACTTTTGCACCAATCTAATAGCATCTAGAGGCAGCCATGCTGCTATATCTTGATAACAAAGAATGTGCCTCTAACTGTAATAAGAGCTTATAGAGCACAAGAAAACTGTTGAGGAGTTCTAAGTGTGCTGATTAGTCATAAGAACATTGGGCTAACTTTACCATTGTTGAAATTATTATCTTAATAATAGCAAGTTAACATATTCTAATGCTACATCATAATGTTTGTTCAGGTAATCAGTTCAATTCATCCTCATAGTCTTAACAGATCCAAGATGAACACATTTGTTTTTTGACTCCTTTCTGTCCATAACACTGTGCTGCCTGAGCACTTTCAAGGAGAAAGTTTATTCTGCTTCGATTATTTTCCAGGTTATCCTAAAACATATGACATTTATATGTAACATATACAGTCTAATGTTATCAATATCCATACTCTTCCTCATAGAATTTTGATAGCTACTCCTAACATCATATTTTAATTGTAACTTTTTATCCTGCAACAATATTACTTTTATTATAGTTTTTCTGTATATTTTTCCCACACATTTTTCCTTTGTCCTTTATTTTTACTTACGTCTTAATTCAAGAAGAAAGTCTGAAGTACATCCTTCATTATTTCCTTTAATGAAGGCCTGTCAGTGGCCAGCTTCCTCTGTTTTTGTTTGTGTGTTTGTGTGAAAATGACATATGTTTCATTCTGATTTTTGGATGTTAATCTTAATGTATATACAATTTTAGAATATACGTATTTTTCAGTATATTGAAGATGTAACATTCTACTGTCTTCTTGCTTCCATAATTAGACAGAATGCAACTACCAGCACAACTGTAACTCCTTTAAGATAATCTGTCCTTTCTTTTAACTTGACAGCTTTAAATATCTTATTATATTTATTGTCCTATAGTTTCAGTAGGATTTGTACAGGCATAACTGTTTTTATTTATCCTGCTTGGAATTTATAGGACGTTTTAAACAGGATTTTTTAAAATCCTTAGATTCAATCTTCACAAATTCTGAAAAATTCATAGCTACTGTCTTCTCAAATGTCCCATTTCATTCATGATCTCTCTCTTCTTCTTGAGTATTAGATAAATGTTAGGCTTTCTCAATCTGTCTTCCATATCTGTTAAACCTTATTTCATATTTTATATCTGTTGGTCCTTCTGTGCTATATTATAAATGTTTTTCTTACAAATTAACTTCTATTTTGCTAATTCTCCTTTCATTTTTGTCTAATCTGCAGTTAAATCTTTCATAAAGTTTTTCATTTTAATTGTATTTTTATTTTCTAAGTTTTATTTTCCAATTTTTTTCATCTTCAGTATTCTTTATCTTTTTAAATGTTTAATGCCATATTTTATTTATATAAATATACATTTTAAAAAAATCTCTGGTAATTCTAATCTATATACTTCATGACCGTTGTTTCTCCTGGTCCTCACTTATGGTGTCTTATTTCCTTGAGCACAATAGCTCATTTCCTTTGGAAAATTTTGTGATCATTTAAGGTCTGACATGAAGATATGTGCCTCTAGAAAGCATTTTCATCTGTTTTTGCAAGCACATGTTGCAGCCATCCGCCTAAAATCACCTTAAACTAAATTTATGGCTTGAGCTTATTAGGATCACCCAGAATTCAGGAATTTATGCCCCAATTTTACCACTCCAAGTCGTGGTTATGAACTCTTAGAAATATAGTTTATATTTGATCTCAGATACAACGTATTGTCTTTTTCAAGGTATTCTCTCCTGTGCATATGTGCTGTGTGGAACTTGAGAATCATTTATTTCTGGTTTACCCCTAAATGGAAGGTAAAGTACTTTGGAGTCTAAGATATTTTTGAAGAAGTATGGTGCAATTAGATGCCCTGCTTTCAATAGGAATTAAGCTTTGGTTTCCGCTTTTTATAAAAATAAATTCACTTTTACAAAGACGCCTAGCTGTGAAGTCAGACTTACTGGCTTCAGATCCCAGTTCTGCTACTTACTAACCATGTGTCCTTGGGAAAATTACTGAACTTTTCTGTGTTTCAGTTACCTCAACTGTAAGACTGGTGAAATAGTAATATATCTTCTATAATTCTTGTATTAAATGAAATCACATGCGTGAAATATGTTTTAAAAATTTGAACGTATAATTATTCAATTAATTTTAGATGGATATAGTTTTTTACCCAAAGTGATTTCTATGCGACTCTAGTTGAAGTGTTGCATTTATTAAAATAATTTTAATAAATTTTTTTTATGTTCTGTAGGCAATAAGATAAAATTGTTATAACCAACACAGCATGGTACTAGCATAAAAACAGAAATATAGACCAACAGAACAGAATAGAAAATCCATAAATAAACCCACACACTTATAGTCAACTCATTTTTTACATAGAAACCAAGAATATATAATGGGGAAAAGACAGTCTCTTTCATAAATGATCTTGGTTGGATATCCATATGTAGAAGAATGAAATCAGATCCTATCTTTCACCATTAAAAATATCAACTCAAAATGGATTAAAGCCTTAAATGCAAGACATAAAACTTTGAAACTACTAGAAGAAAACACTGGGGAAATGCTATAAGACATTGATCTTGACAGAGATGTCAAAAGCACAGGCAACAGAAACAAAAATAGACACACAGAATTACATCAAGTGAAAAAGCTTCTGCACATCAAAGGAAACAATTAACAAAGTGAAAAAGACAACCTAGAAAATGGAAGTAATGTTCTTAAAGATGAATTGTCCATCCAAGTAGAAGTAAATAATCACAATATATAAACAATTCAAACAACTCAGTAGCAAACTATAAAAATAAAAAATAAAATAAAAAACCCTCAAGTAATTTGATTAAAAACTAGGCAAAAGTCCTGAATAGACATTTCTCAAGAGAAGACATGCAAATGGCCAAGAGGTATATGAAAAAATGTTCAACATCACTAATCATCAGGGAAATGCAATTCAAAACCCTATCACATTGAGGTATCATCTCGACTCAGAATGGCTATTATCAAAAAGAAAAATAATAACAAATGCTGGAGACAATCTGGAGAAAGGGGTCACATGTACACTGTTGGTGGGAATGTAAAGTTGTACAGCCATTATAAAAAGCAGTATGGAGGTTTCTCAAAAAAATGAAGAATAGAACTATCATGTGATCCAGCAATCCCACTGATGGGTATAGGAACCAAAGAAAAGAAATTACTATACTGGAGAGAGATCTGCTCCCCATATTTATTTCAGGACTTTTTGCAATAACCAAGATATACAATCAAGCTAAATTTCCATCAATAGATGAGTGAATATAAAAGATTTTGCATATAGAGATATATATGTGTACCATTAGATTATGCAAAATAAAATAGTCACAGAAAGGCAATTACGGCGTGTTCTCACTCATACATGGGAGCTAAAAAAAGTGGATCACATGGAGATAAAGAATAGAATGTTGGTTACCAGAGACTGGGAAAGGAAGGAGGTGAGGAAATGAAAATAATTTGGTTAATAGGTAGGTAAAATAAATGAGTTCAACTATTTGATAGTACAGTAGGGAAATTACAGTTTTCAATACCTTTTTGTATATTTCAATATAGCTAAAAGAGAAGAATGGTAATGTTCCAAGACAAAGAAAAGGCAAGTGTTTGGAACATTAGAGTGAAAGGAGGGCAGGAGAGAAAGAAAGAAAGAAAGAAAGAAAGAAAGAAAGAAAGAAAGAAAGAAAGAAAGAAAGAAAGAAAGAAAGAAAGAAAGAAAGAAAGAGAGAGAGAGAGAGAGGGAGGGAGGGAGGGAGGGAGGGAGGGAGGGAGGGAGGAAGGAAGGAAGGAAGGAGAAAGAAAGAAAGGAAGAAAAGGAAAGAAAGAAAGAAAGAAAGAAAGAGAGAAAGAAAGAAAACACAAGTGTTTGAAGCGATGGATGTCCTAACTGTCTTCATTTGATTATCACACATTGGATACATATATTAAGCTATCCTATGTATGCAAAAATGTGTACAATTATTATATACCAATTTTAAAATGTTTAAAAGAAGGGAAAATATTTTAACAAAAATACCTATAAACACTTACAGGAAAACAGTCCATCCATGCAGAAAATACATTTCTGGATATATTTTTCTGGATTAAAGTATTATAGAAACAAAACAGGTTAATGACCTGTCTTTTCCCTAACCCTATGTAACAAACCACATAAGCAAACAGGAGCAGCATAGATTCACAAACAGACCTTCACTCATATATATGCTTTAAATGATTATGTGGACATCTTGTTGTGGACTGGAGTTTGCTTATTCTTTTCTCTTTGCATCTGTGAAAGAATATATACATACACACACATATGTGTGTGTGTCTTTATATATAAACATATATATATATATACACACATTGATACATATGTATAAAGAATGATTTTGATGTCTTTCCCCAAACATGGAGAACATTTGAACCTTAAGCTATCAGAAATTATAGACATCTACCCTTCAATATGGGGATTAAGGAAGATTTTGTTTTATTTTATTGTGATTATTATTATTACTTTTGGTCCCAGCCTTGAAATCGCCAAGGGATAGTTCTAACACAGCTCTGGCCACAATGCCCTGGATGCCCTCCTCTAGCATCTGCCTTTAATCACAGACAATATGGTTTGTGTTTAGAATCGAATGACTGTCATCATCTAGCACTAATGTTCTCTGTCACAGGGACTTAACAACCCATTTGGGGAACGCTCTCAGAGACTTTCAAATTCAATATTCTCTCCAAACTCCTGGCTTTTCATTAACTGTGCCATGTGGGTTTCCAAGGCGTGATGCCCAATGGTATTATTTTTCCAAAGAGGTCATAGGAGAGAAGTGTTTTTTTTTTTTTTCAAGTGCATATTTTAGCACATCTAAACATGCAAACCCACTGTAGGCCCTCTGTAGAAGTCTGCATTCACAGAGAGCCAACATTCAGGACTCAACCTGATTTTACAATAGAAAGTGCACATGCTTTTGGATTGCATAATATGCAATTACCCAGCCCATGATTGAACTGAATTACAAACGGTTGTTGATTTTCTTCATGGAGCTTACTTAGCTCTTTGGTATGTATTTTCTCATTAGTTTTCCCCTGATTTATTCATGATATTTTTATTATATAAAGGGCAGATTGTTGAAGTTCACATTGCAATGCCAAATTAGCAGTTGAAAAATTCACAGTTATGATGTGCAAATGATTCTCTAATGTTCTGAAAGTATGCTCTAGTCCTTACTACAGTTGTGAAGCTGTCAATTCTATCTTTACAATATTTCTCGCATCTACCCTCTCTTTACCTTTCCCATGACCACCATTTCAGAACCTCATCATCACTTGCCTAAAAACTGTAATATTTTCTAATAATTTCCCCACATGTAGGTTGATCCCTTTGAAGCTTGCACTTCTTAGAGCTGCAAGACCGATCATCTCAAATCACTCTCCTGGTTATGTTACTACTATGTCCAAGAGGAAAGAGAGAAAGAAAACAAGATAAAGGAGAAAAGGAGGCTCAATGAGAAGGAAAGTAATACAGAGAAAGGTGACAAGAGGGCAAGAAACTTTCTATGGTGGGGGGAAAATAGGGAGTGCAAACAGAAAGGGAAAAGGTTACGGAAAGAAAGAAAAAGTAGGGAGAGGGAGATAACTGTACATGTGACCATGGGAAATTGGCAATGTTCTGTTCTGTTGGTTTCTGTCTCGTATTACCTTTTGTTAATAAGATCCAATTTTATGCAATTGGAATATAGGCAGATGATGGTTTCTGCAGTTACACAGTTCAGTGGCACATTTTTATTTAATCTTCCTAACTAGGTACTTCTTCCACCTGTGTATCGCTCTGCTCATCTAAATGAAAGGCTATTGTCCCTGCACCCAAGCACAAGACAATATAATTAGGCCAATTTCAAATATTTATGGGAAAAAGAAAGGCATTCTTCTTCCACCCCCTCTCTGCAGGAGCCATTATTGATTGGATGGTGATGAATTAGTGAGATGTGCCGTAAGGATTGGTAGGGGTACAGAGGACATACATTGTTAGTACCCGTTATGCCACATTCATTTTAAATCTAAGGTATTCAATGACAGAAGAATGCTGTTTAGCAGCTTTAATTTTCCCACAGTATAAGAAATTGTCTGGGTTAGGATATGGAAAAAAATAAAGAGATCACTCTACACATTGAAAGTGGATATGATGCGTCTTCTTTTATGATTCTAGAGGCCAAGTCACAAAGAAAAACCATATAGCAGCTTTAAAATTCTGAGTTATATGATAAAGATTTAGTGTCTCACAAAATCAAATTGGAATAGTAGAAACCTTAATAACTACTTTTAAGAAGTTAAGGAAAGAAAGAACTGAAAATGTTATAGGAATACAGTAATATTTATAGCAATAAAACATACAAAACAATAAAATGTTTGAAACAGGGTCAGCAAACAGTTTATTTTTTAAAAGCTATGAGCAGAGAAGTTTAGTGATGTGGCTTTACAAATCATTTCATCAAATTGTATTTCAAAGTAACATAAGCTGAAACTAAGGGTTAGAATATAGAGGGGAAAAGAGCATACTTCTTTAATTATAATAAATGTTGCTATTTTTGTCATCTCCTTTCTAATGACACAAATTTCTGAACATGGGATTGAAAATATGTTTATTCTTTTTTCAATATGTATTTATGATTATCTTATAGAAAAGAGTATAGCAGTTACTCAATTATTATTGTTTGCATTAATAAATGACAACTACATTTGTGAGTTGCATAGTGTCCTCACCATTCTTAGGGACCGATAAAATATGGGATGAAAAGTTTCTGTTATTTATAACAGTGATTAGCTTAAAATATCTGTTTAGGCCGGGCGCGGTGGCTCAAGCCTGTAATCCCAGCACTTTGGGAGGCCGAGACGGGCGGATCATGAGGTCAGGAGATCGACACCATCCTGGCTAATACGGTGAAACCCCGTCTCTACTAAAAAATACAAAAAACTAGCCGGGCGAAGTGGCGGGTGCCTGTAGCCCCAGCTACTCGGGAGGCTGAGGCAGGAGAATGGCGTGAACCGGAGAGGAGGAGCTTGCAGTGAGCTGAGATCCGGCCACTGCACTCCAGCCTGGGTGACAGAGCAAGACTCTGCAAAAAAAACAAAAAAACAAAAAAACAAAAAAACAAAAAAAACATCTGTTGAATTGTGTTTTTGTATCTAAAATACATGTGAAAATTAAAGAATGGGAAAGGTATTGCTCTTAAAGAGATTTTTTTTGTTAAGGAAGCACATCTTGGCATTAGTGTTGGAAAAGAGTACTTCTTAAAATATAAATGATCTGTTGGTTGTAACTTACAGTTAAAAGTGAGTCTACAGCAACCAAGATGTTTTTCAATAAGTGAATCGATAAACTTTGGTGTATCCATGCACTGGAATATTATTTAGCAATAATAAAAAATTAGTTATCAAGCCATGAAAAGACACAGAGGAACTTTAAATGTATATTGCAAAGTGAAAGAAGCCAATATTAAAAGGCTACATACTGTATTATTCCACCTACATGACATTCTGGAAAGTAAAAAACTATAGATAAAGTAAAAAGATCCATGGTTACCAGAGGTTGAGAAGGAGAGGGAAGAATAAATAGGTGGAGCACTAGGGATGTTTAGGGTAATGGAACCATTCTGTATGATACTGTAATGGTGGATACATGTTTTATGCATTTGTCTAAACCCTAGGACTGCACAACACCAAAGTAAATCCTAAGGTAAACTATAGACTTCAGCTAATAACAATGAATCAATGTTGGTTCATCAGCTGTAGCAAATGTACCATACTTATCCAAGACATGTGACAGAGGAAAGTGTGAGGGTGAGAGAGAGTTTATATGGGAGCTCCTCATACTTTCTACTCATTTTTTTTCTATAAATCCAAACCTCTTTTAAGTAAAAAGGCCTATTATTTTATTTTAAAGTAAAGTTACAAAGTAGATACGGCAGAATAACAGCCAAGGCTCTTCCTTAGTGAGCCTGCTCCACGAATGAGACCCAGGAACAAAAAACCATATAAAAAAATCAATAAAATTAAAAGTTAACTTTTCAGAAAGATAAACAAAATAAACAAACCTATAGCTGTAGTACTTAAGAGAGAAAAGAGTCAAGTAAATAAAATCAGAAATGAATAATGAAACATCACAACTGATACCACAGAAATACAAAGGATCATGCGACTGGTATAAACAACTCCACGTAACAACAGTAATAATAATATGACCTGGAAAATGGAGAAATTTCTAGAAACATATAACCTACCAAGACTTACTCACAAGAACATAGAAAATGTGAACAGAACAATGATGAGTAAAAAGATTAAATCGGTAGTAAAAAATCTCCCATTAAAGAAAGGCACAGGACCAGCAGGGCGCGGTGGCTCACACCTTTAATCCCAGTACTTTGGGAGGCCGCGGTGGGCGGATCACAAGGTCAGGAAATTGAGACCATCCCAGCTAACACGGTGAAACCCTGTCTCTACTAAAAAAAATACAAAACAATTAGCCGGGCATGGTGGCAGGTGCCTGTAGTCCCAGCTACTTGGGAGGCTGTGGCAGGAGAATGGCGTGAACCTGGGAGGTGGAGTTTGCAGTGAGCTGAGATCGTGCCACTGCACTCCTGCCTGGGTGACAGAGCGAGACTCCATCTCTAAATAAATAAATAAATAAAGTGGAAAAAAAAAAAAAAAAAAAAAAAGGCGGCACAGGACCCTGTGGCAGCAAACTGTTGTATTCTTCCAAACATTTAAAGAATAATTCATATAAATATTTCTCAAACTCGTTCTTTCCATTTTTGTATTATTTTTATATTTATTTATTTTTCTGAGCCGGAGTCTCACTCTGTCGTCCAAGCTGGAGTACAGTGGTGGGATCTCGGCTCACTGCAATCTCTAACTCCTGGGTTACCTCAGCCTCCCAAGTAGCTGGGATTGCAGGGGTGCACCATCACACCCAGTTAGTTTTTGTATTTTTAGTAGGGATGGGGTTTCGCCATGTTGGCCAGGCTGGTCTCAAACTCCTGACAAAAAGTGATCCTCCCACCTTTGCCTCCCAAAATGCTGGTATTAAAGGCATGAGCCACCACACCTGGCCTCACACTCTTTCAAAGAATTAAAGAGAAAGGAGTACTTCTAAGCTCATTTATGAGGCCATCATTAATCTAATACCAGAACTACAAAAGGACAATGAAAGGGAAAAAAAATGCAGACCAATAGGCTTGATGAATGTAGTTGAAAAAATCTAGAAGAAAATATTAGAAAACCAATTTCAATAGCACAGTAAAAGAATCATTCACCTAGATAAAGTGGGATTAATCCAAGAAATGAAAAGTTAGGGCAACAAATTCAAATCAATATATGTGATATACCACATTAACAGAATGAAAAACAAAAGCCAATTGATCATCCCAATAGATTATCCCAATAGATGAAGAAGAAGCATTTAACAAAATTTAACATATTTTCATGAAAAAAATTCTTTTAACCAATTATGTATAGAAGAAATGTACTTCAACACAATAAAGGCTGTGCATGACAAACCCACAGCTAACATCATACTCAACAGAGAAAAGTTGAAAGTTATCCTCCACAGTTAGGAGCAAGACAAGGATAACCACTCTCACCACTTGAATTCATCACAGCACTGAAAGTCCTGGCCAGAATAATTATGCAAGAGACAGAAATAAAAGACATTCAAATTGGACAGGAAGAAGTCAAGTGTCTATTTTTGTAGATAATATGGTCTTACATATAGAAAATCCTAAAGACTCCACCATACACCTTTTTTTTTTTTTTTTTTTTTGAGACGGAATCTTGCTCTGTCTCCCAGGCTGGAGTGCAGTGCCGCCATCTTGGTTCGTGGCAAGCTCCGCCTCCCAGGTTCACACCATTCTCCTGCCTCAGCCTCCCGAGTAGCTGGGGCTACAGGCGCCCGCCACCACACCCGGCTAATTTTTTGAATTTTTAGTAGAGATGGGGTTTCACCATGTTAGCCAGGATGGTGTCAATATCCTGACCTCGTGATCCACCCGCCTTGGCCCCCCCAAAGTGCTAGGATTACAGGCGTGAACCACCGCGCCCGGCCCCATATAACTCTTAGAACTGATAAATTTAGTAAAGTTACTGGACCAAGAGTCAACATACAAAAGCCAGGAGGATTTTTTTTTTTTTTTTTTTTTTTGTGATACGGAGTCTCGCTCTGTCGCCCAGGCTGGAGTGCAGTGGCCGGATCTCAGCTCACTGCAAGCTCCGCCTCCCAGGTTCACGCCATTCTCCGGCCTCAGCCTCCCGAGTAGCTGGGACTACAGGCGCCCGCCACCTCGCCCGGCTAGTTTTTTGTATTTCTTAATAGAGACGAGGTTTCACCGTGTTAGCCAGGATGGTCTCGATCTCCTGACCTCGTGATCCGCCCGTCTCGGCCTCCCAAAGTGCTGGGATTACAGGCTTGAGCCACCGCGCCCAGCCGCCAGGAGGATTTTTAATCACTAATAGCAAACCATCCAAAAAAGAAACCAAGAAAAAAAATCTAATTTATAATGATACAACTATAAAATACTTAGGGATAAATTTAACCAACAAGACAAAATACCTGAACACTGAAAACTAAAAAACACTGATGAAAGAAGTAGAAGATACAAATAAATGGAAAGATATCCCATGTTCATGAATTGGAATGACTAACATTGTTAAAATGTCCATACTTCTCAAAGCAATCTACAAATTCATAGCAGTCTCTAAAAATTCCAACGAGATTTTTCACAGAAATAGGAAAAAAAATCCTAAATTTTATGTGGAACCAAAAAGGACCCTAAATAGCAAAAGCAATCTTAAACAAAAAGAATAAAACTAAAGATATCACTCTGCGTTACTTCAAAATATGCTACACAGTTATATTAATTAAAACAGCATGTTTTGGGCATAAAAAGAAACTCATAGACCAATGGAACAGAATAGAGAGTCCCGAAATAAATCTACACATTTATGGCCAATTGATTTTTGACAAAGGCACTAGGAACACACAGTGAGGAATGAACATCTCTTTAATAAATGGTGCTGGAACAACTGAATATCTACACCCAAATGAATAATATTAGACCTATATCTCTCCCTATATAAAACATTAATGCAAAATGCACTAAAGGCATAAATGTTATACATGAAACTATATAATTACTATAAAAAAGCATAGGAAAAATGCTCCAGGACAATTGTCCGGACAAAGACTTTTTGGATATGATCTCAAAAGAAGCACAGAAAGCAAAAGAGAAACAGACGAGTGAGATTACATCAAACTAAAAAGCTTCTGCACAACAAATAAAAATATCAAAAGAGTGAAGAAGCAACCTATGAAATGGAAGAAAATATTTTCATATCAATTATATGATAATTCCTATTGAAAATATATAAGAAACTCAAACCCTTCAATAACCAAAAAAAAAAAAAAAAAAAAAGAAAGAAAAAAAAATTCAGAAATGGGCAAATAACCTGAATAGACTTTTATCAAAAACAGATGTACAAATGACAAACAGGTATATAAAAGATGGTCAACATCACTAATTATCATATAAAAATTAAAACAACAATGAGATATTACTGTACAGTTATTCAAATAGCTATTAAAGACAAAAGATAAGTATCAGTAAGGATGTAAAGAAAAGGCAATTCTTGTGCACAATTGGTAGGACTATAAATTAATGCAATCATTATTGAAAACAGTGTAGAGGTGCCTCAAAAAATTGAAAGTTCACTACCATATTATCATCACTCCCACTTTTGAGAATATATCCAAAGGAAATAAAATCTGTATGTCTAAGAGATATCTGGCCTCCCTTGTTTATTGCAGCACTATTCACAATAGCCAAGATATGGTATCAACTTAAGTATTTACTGACAAAGGAATAGACAAAGAAAATGTGGCATAAATACACAATGGAATACTGCCTTAAGAAAGAAGAAAATTCTGTCATTTTTGACAACGTGGATGCATCTACAAGACATTGTGTTAAGTGAAATAAACCAACTGCAGAAAAGCAAATACTATGTGATTGCCCGTATATGTGGAATCTAAATAAGTTGAACACATAGAAACAGAGAGTAGAATGGTGGTTAATAGAGGTTGGAGAGTGGGGAGAGGTCAGGGGGAGATGTTAGTTAAAAAATACCAAATTTCATTAGATAGGAGGAATGAGTTCAAGAAATTTATCTCTTTTTTTTTTAAATTGTACTTCAACATCCAGGATACATGTGCAGAACGTTCAGGTTTGTTACATAGGTATACGTGTGCCATGGTAGTTTGCTGCACCTATTGACCTGTCCACTAAGTTCCCTCCCTTCACCCCCTACTCCACAACAGGCCACAGTGTGTGTATTTCACCCCCCCCGTGTCCATGTGTTTTCATTGTTTAATTCTCATTTATGAGTGAGAACATGCTGTTCCTATGTTAGTTTGCTGAGGATGATGGCTTCCAGTTTCATCCATGTCTCTGCAAAGGACATAATCTCATTCCTTTTTATGGCTGTGTAGTATTCCATGGTATATATGTACTACATTTTCAGTATCCAGTCTATCATTGATGGGCATTTGGGTTGGTTCCATGACTTTGCTATTGTAAATAGTGCTGCAGTAAACATATGTGTGCATGTGTCTTTATAGTAGAATGATTTATATTCCTTTGGGTATATACCCAGTAATAGGATTGCTAGGTCAAATGAACATCTATTTCATAACATGGTGAATATAGTTAATAGCAATGTATTACTGAAAATTGCTAAGATAGTAGATTTTGAGTGTTCTCACCTTAAAAAATGAAAAGTTTGTGAAGTAATGCATATATTAATTAGCTCAATTTATTCTGCAATGTATATATATTTCAAAACATCGTGTTGTACATAATATATGCATTTCTACTTGTCAATTAAAAAATAAATTCAAAAATAAGACTGTTCATATGCTCTGAACCACTACTGCCACAAATTGGCAAATAAATATAAACATATGTGTTTGAAGTTAAAATGTGCAAGGAATACCAGTATCTTTTCCATGATTCCCAGCTTATATCAGCTTTTTCTATTATTTGACCAAGTACAGCTCTCAAATACATTGCATGGAAGAACAGCTACAATATTTTAGTATTTTATTTTTTATTTTCTAGGATTAAACCAAACAGAATTCCTTCAATATGTCTAGGAGAGAGGGTGAAGCATATGTTGAAGCATTTTTCAATATTCCGCCTTTTACTTCTGAAGAAAATAAAATACACAGATTATGTTCCATAACCAAAGGGATTACTGCTTTCTCAGTGATAGATACTAAAAGGGAAGGTAAATGACCTTCAATTTCCTTCTAGTAGGAAATGGCATCTATAATAGTTGCTTTCAAGAGTTGGTCAACAAAACTCCAGGAAATCTTTCAAGTTTTCTTGGGAATAGTAATGGTGACAAAAGAAGAAGACAGCGTATACAGGATGCTGAGCCTCTTACACCCACTTTAACAAAACATCTCACATTTGGTTGTTCTACATAGAGTTAAGCGCATGATTTTGTTCCAAAAATGCTTTCTTGCATAATAAAATACTAATTAGAAAACTACTGGTCTAGAGTTTACGCTTTGAAAATTCAATCTAATATGAAATGTCATATGTCACAAAATCAAATCTAGGAACAACCATTTAGAACAAAATTTAAACAAGTGAGATAATGCTAATACAAAAGGGATAAAGGTGAAAAATACTAAATTGATTTTGTAAATGTATGCTGAAGAAAAAATATTGCCGAAAAATAAGTCCCCTAACAAATGAGAACACTCATTGAAAAGCAATCATTTAAAATTTTGAGATATTAGGCTCACTTAAATCAATTTAATAATATAAAAGAAAATTAAATTTGGTTCACTGAAAGGAATGCAAAACACCTTTTAAAATGTATTTATTTACCTGTGGAAATTTATACCTGCAAAATTTGATATAACATCACTTTTAGTTAAACAATGAAATTTATTTGCATTTTTTAATGAATCATCTAAACTTCAATTAGATATTTGGGAACATAGAAGAAATCAAAGGATGCATTCCTCAAAAAATAGGTGTTGAAAGTCGCATTATTGTAGTAGGCAATTATTCTAACAGGCAATTAAATTATTCAAAGACAATCAAGGTTAGAGTGTAAGGGTAGTATATATATTCCCTCATTGTCTCTGGGATCCAGTTCACATTCCTTAGTCTAACATCTGATGCTTTTCATTAACTAACATAACATCCATTCTTTGCTCTTACTGGGAAATAGTTATTAAATATTCACTGTGTACATGGTCATACATGATATAATATATATTCCTTTTAAGCTTTTATTTATATTATTATCTTTCTTTACAAAAGACATCCCATTTTCTTTTGTCAATTAAAATTCTATTAATTCTCTAAAGCCTATGTCAGGTCTTGTTGCAGTTCTAGAGAACTGAGACCCAAAGATATTCCCTTTTCTTTCGAGTTCTTAAAACGTATTATGAATCTTAAAATATAAACATGTTTAAAATATGTATATAAATACATATATGCTTCATGTTATTTATGTCCTCTAGAACTTCATTTATTCTCTTATCTCCAACCCAGTTTTAAGTATTTGCTAAATGTTTAATGAACACATATTTGTTGAGTACTAAATGAATTATAATCCCTTGAGGTTAAGATCATTTTCTACTTTCTGCTGTTTCTTTCAAAACTACCATATAACCTGGCAGTAATATAGCATCAAGTAAATGTATGTTGATTTTCATTAAATAATTAATAGAGTGAAAGAGCTTTTTCAAGTTAAAAAAAAAATCTCTTGACATTATTTTTCCAAATAGTATTCCATCTTTAACTTCTAATGATTTAACCACTAGTAAAAGATGTTTGCTCCAGTAAAATATGATTTGTAATACTGATCTTTTTGTATACTGTTTATATTCTAGGACTATATGATCTTTCCTTTTTCATAAAGAGTATTGCACATAGTGAATTGTTGGTAAAGCTCTGGATGTTGAGTAATTATTATAAGGAAGACAGTGTGCAAACCCACTGTTACACTATACATTTTTTGAGAAGTATCACTTGAAGATGCCAACATAAATTGTTTTCATGATTATTTTATGATCATCACCATGTTTCACTCTATTTATTTAAAACTTTATACTTTTAAAATGACTTTCACAACTGTTATTTTAATGGCGTTATCACAAGAACCTTCATGGAACATATGTTAAGGGGTATTGCTTTTATTTGTTGTGTGGGGAGAATGAGTCTAAAATCACTCAATTCATGACTGTGAAGTAGTACCAGGTTCTCATGCCTAGTCCCATGATTTTAAGACTATGGAAAATAATTAAGGTTTAAACTCTGGAAAGCATATACATGTTCTTAAAAACATACCAAATAGTTTATTTTAAATTTTCTTTTAGAATCTTTCTAGAAAATTTCCTCTTGTTCTCAGCCACAGGTTAATACTCACTGTCAGTAAAATTAGTCCAAGAATACACATTAGTTAGTATAGAAGCCGAGATGTAACACAATTTTCTGACTTACCACTTTGAATCATCACTTATTCTGAAACATCGTGCTTCTTTAATGCCCTACTTGTCTTTAGATTTGAATTTAGTACTTTCTGTACATCTTCATTTTCTCTTTTGGGGTTCTAGCCTTCTTTATGACAGGGACTAATATACATTCCAATGTCCCTCACTGCCTCTAGACCCGTGACTTCAATGGGGCAAAATTTTAATACATGTCTGCTAAAAACAAAAAGTGTGTGTGTGTGTATAGAGGAACAGAGGAATAGTCAATGTCATAATCCAGCAAACTTTCAGGAGATTTGAGATGGGATTCGACGAATGTGCACAATTTGCATATTTCCAGAATGAGAAAAAGAGATGGAAGAAACAATATGAGCAAAAGTATGGAGACATGATTGAGAAGAACATTTTGGGGACAGACAGAAGAATTTGGCTGAATCATACCATTCGAATTAGGAAACTAAGTCATTCTTATTTGATGAACCATACTGTGGAAGAGCCCCTTTTCCTTTCTGGCTTATCATATTCAGCTATACCTCCTTCTGTTACATGTATGAATTATTCATTTTAATCACATCCTCCACCACACCTGAGCATTATTACCACCTACCTGTTGTTGTTGTGCTTTGGAAATCATAAATTCCAGTAAATGACTCTATAATTAAAACTTTCAACCTTTCTCATGGCCTCAAGTTATTTGCTGTCTTAGACTTTATAGAAACTTTTCTTCCCTTTATACCTGTATTCTCTAGTCTTCAAGCCTTCTTCTAGTATTCACACCTTAGATACCCTGTCTCCACTTTATAAGTAATCAGATGAATTACTTTCAACTGCTCTCTTGCTTCTCCATTGCATTGCAAAACTCAATTTAATGCCAATCCTGTATCTACATTTTGTTTCCACATACACTTCTGAACACTAATGGAGAATATATATAAACCATGTAAATTCATGTTTTTCTGAATTTATGATCATCCAGACTTCTCTTTAATACCACTTGAGAAGCTCTCTTTTCCAAATCTTAAAATGTGTATCCTTCTCAGTTTCTCACCATAACTTTCTGTCACGGAGATTTATGCATTTATCTACAGGCAAATCTATATCTTCTTCCTTCCTCTCCTCCTTCTTTCCTTCCTTTCTTTTTCTTTCTTTCTCTTTCTTTCTTATCTTCTTTCTCTTTTCCTTCCTTCCTTCCTTCCTTCCTTCCTTCCTTCCTTCCTTCCTTCCTTCCTTCCTTCCTTCCTTCGCTTTTCTTTCTTTCTTCCAGTTTAAGGCTTCCATAGGCTTAAAAGTCAACTTTCAACCTATGCTCTTTATCCCATCCATTTTCTTTCCTTTTAAAAATTATTCCAAAAATGACTCCCTCCTATATCGCCAACGTCTCCCTATTGACCTGTTTTTGGTCACTAGCTTAAGCCCTTCTACAGGATAGATTAAAACTAGAAAAACAAAATGTCATATTGGTCATCATCTTCCTCCACTTTCAGTTCCTTTTAATTCCTCAAGTTTAGTCCAAGTGTCTGGACAGCATAATCTAGGCTCTTTCTTTCTAACTCATCCCATTCCTACCTCAAAGAACAACAAATCCATTGTCATCCAGTTTACGTAAACTCCATGCCACTGAAGGTCTTGAGCAAATGTCAGTAGTGACTTCGTGTAACAAAGTCCAGCAGAAATTTCTCAAATATTTTCATATTTTCTTCTGGCTTTTACAATAACTATAATAATATTGACAATTATGTCTTTATCCTTGAAACTCTTTACATCTTTTGCTTCAGTGATCCATTTCATTTTTGTAGCTCAGCTGTTTTGGTTATAGCTACAACCAACACCTGAGCACCATTGTAGATGATGAGTATACTAAGATATAAAAAGAAAGACAAGGTTGTTTCCCACAAAGAACTCCTAGTCAAGTGGATGAAAAAAGACACAATCTAAATAAACAGACAAATTGGTAGATAACTCATAGTTATGGCAAATTCTAGGAAAGAGAAAGAAGAGGAATTAAAAGATAGATTTACAGGGGTGGACAAACTTAGATCCAGCAGTTATAGAAGTTCTCCGTGAGAAGTGTACGATGATTAAAAGAACACACTCTATTATGATTATGATGACCCCGCCCTGTGAAGTAAATGGAACTGAGCTTGTTTGTCAGGATATGACGTAGGTCAGGCCACTGAGGATGCACAAAAGAAGAATCCAGTCACTGGATGTGAGGAAGTAGACAAGATTTGGCATAAGATAAGGCTGGAAAGATAAAGAGGCCAGATTATGTAGGGCCTTGTGCATGTGAGAAGGTGAGTAGGTTTTACTGTAAAAGCAATGGGAAGTCTTGAAAATTGATAGGCAGAGGAATAAATTGATTGAGTGTCTGTTGTTTGGGGGTTACTCTGGCTGCTGAGGGAAGTACTGATAGGAAGGAGAAAACAGTGACTCTCCCCTGGCATCCCTCTATATTCTCTGGTAACATTTCCAGCTGTTTATTGATTTCTTCTACCTAACTCTTACATATGTGTTGCCTTATGCTTTATTTTCAAACCAATGTTGTTTTTCTCTCTTCATGCATTATCCCTTGAAAATCCCACCTGGTATCATGGTTTTAACACATACTGATAGCATAAAGATTTCTAAATCTAAATCTCTTAGACATCCTCTTGGCTTCTGTCATATACATCTGCTTTCTAACTGAACATATTCATTTGAATATCCATAGCAGCTAAACTTCAAATGCCCAGAATAGAATTAGTTTTTTCATCTTTCATAGACTGACTCTTTCTATTTATTTTTATCACAATTTCAGCAAACTGAAATAGGAATTGTCAGTCCAAACGCAAAACATGACATTCATTTGGAGTTTACTCCCCCACTATATCTAACAAATCATGAATTCTCACGTTTCTCATAAATTATCCTTGAGCCCTTCTGTTTTTCTTCAACTCTACTCTAACAGCTCAAATTCAGGCTCTCATTCTCCCTCTTTGGTCTTAACAGCATTGAGTTTCCATTCTTGTCCTTTGTATCTAGACTTGCCTTTCTCAATCATATTCTTCTCAAGCTTTCTGAGCTTTCAGCACTCAACTTTGAAGGCACAGATTAGGCTCAACAAAGCAACTGAAGATGCTGTAACAGGAGAGGAGGGGTATCCAGAGACAGCAGATTACCAGAGGCTCTCCTGAACATCGCTGATGAACCACCTTCTGTTTCTCCCTGGTGTTGCTGCCTTTGTGCAGACTTGGTTCTTCTCCCTCTGAGACTCTTGCTAGAGTCACCCAGTATACATCGTGGATCTGTTTCTCACATTTCCAATTCATTCTCTATGGCAGTCTTTATAACATACAAGTTTGATTAAATTAACCCTCAGTTTATCTTATTATTTGATGGCTTCTCATGTCATATGAGTTCAGGCTTACACACCTTAGCTTTTCTCGAATAAGCTTTATCTAATAGTCCTAATCTTGCATTCTGACTCTACTGTCTTCCATTTTTCTCTTCACTGAAACCACATCAGGACCTGGTATTATCTCAAGTCTTGTGCTGTTTTTTTCTTCTCTGAATTGAAATAAGTGCTATCATTCTATAATTGGAAGATTCACTACCATACCTCAACATCAACTAAAATGCAGTGTCCACTGTGGAATGTTTCCTTTCATCAGACAGGGTAGGCACAGACTGCCATCAAGTTATAAAGAAAGGAGCACCCAGCACTGCCCAGCAGCATGCACCCTGCTTTGCATTATAGAATTGTAATTATACTTTGGACTCCTTAAGGTCAAGAACCATGTTGTATCTTATTTGTACTTTTATTGCACATAGTGGTGTATATTTTATAATTTTAAAAGTGTATAACACACGTTTATAGAATGAATGAATAAATAAAGAAAAGAGTGGATGAATAAAGATGACTGTAATAATAGGATTATGAATAAATTTAAATAGTACTTGGGTAAGATGAATAGACAAAATAATGAGACTAGTAAAAATGAGATTCATTACTTGAGAAAATGCATATCAGTGGTAAAAATTGAGATGAAAATAAAAGCAAATAGGCCAGAAAGAACTTAATAGTTTTACCAGGTGAGATAAAACAAAGTGATAGGATAGAAATATCTAGTGGATCATATTTTAAAAAGTTATAACATGTGGTGTGTAGGCAGAAAGTAAAAAGATATCAGAGTCAAAAAATAAGATTAAAAAAAGAATGTGAAGAAAAATGCTGTTAGAGCCATGATGAAATTGCAAAGAAATACACAGGAAGAAATAGAAAAACACACACATACGAACCCACCATAAGCCTGTATTTTAAACTTTGTGAACACTTGAATCTGGGGTAAAAGAGGATACATACTACTGTTAGGAGAGGATACCAGAGTTAGACAAGTTTAAGTTGAGGCACGTTAAAAGGCAATAGAAACCAGTTTCTACTAGGATTTTTCAAAGAGTAATTTGTCCTCTGTCTTTACTGAGATGCAAACCCATTTCTAGCCTTGGTTGGCAGTCTCATTTCCAAGAAAGACTTCTGCAGAGTGAAAACTGCTTGACTTTAAAAAATTATTAATTTTTTTTTCCAAAAAAATAACAATTCATAGAAAAGCTTGAGTTGTGGTACCCAAAAAAAAAAAAAAAAAAAAAAAAAAAACAGTTTTCATTTTCCTAAACCTTTTGAGAGGAAGTTGCCAGCTGGATGGCTAATTTCTGCATAAGATTCTGGTGTATATTGCCTGTAGGTAAGCACCTCCTCCTGTATAGCCGAAACACAACATCTAAAATCATGAATTAGTGTTGATACATTTCTGCCATCTACTCCTTAGACACATTCAAATTTTTCCAATTGCCCCCATAATGTCTTGCCTGCCAAAATAATCCCTTCAGAATCACGAACTCTCTAGTTGTCATACCTCTTCAGGCTGCTTCAGTCCGGGAGAGTTCTTCAGTCTTTTCTTTTTGTTTTCTGTTTTAATTTTTAGAATGTTATTGTCTGTTAGAAGTATTTTAACTATTTTGTAAATTGGCCCTCAATTTAAGTTTGCATGAAGTTTCTTTATAATGGATTCAGGTTATGCTTCTTTAGCAGGAAAAATCTCATAAGTGTTGCCACCTCCTCACTTCGCCCTATCAAATGGTGCATAACATTTATTTTTTCCCATAACTGACAATGTTCATTTTTATCACTTGATTAAGGTGGTGTCAGCCAATCTTCTCCAAGTAATGTACTCTATTACCCTTTGTAAGTAAATATTTTGTGAGACTCTAATTTGTAACAATGTAAAGGTCTTATTTCTCATCAAATATTTGTATTTATTTTTATTTATATCTGTATGTGCTCATAGTTTAGTATTTTATTTAACGGGGTTATCAGCAGCAGCATAACCTAAGAACTTGTTAGACATTCAAATTACCAGGTCCTACATCTATATTTATCTATTCAGAAATTCTCTGGGTGAGACCCAAGTATGTGTGTTTTAACAATTGCTTCAGGTTGTTGTGATGTGTGCTAAAATACTCCAGAACCACTGGAGTACTGAATCTGTATGTTGGCTGTATATTAAAAGTCACCTGTAGGCAACCTTTAAAAACTACAGATTGTTGCATCTCATTGTCAGAGATTAACCACAAATTGCTCTAAAATGGGGTTCAGGTATCAATACTTCTTGTCTCTTAAAATGATTCTACTGTGTAACCAGCGATTAAAACCACCAGCAGATTTTATCTGAAGCAGTGGTTCCTGAAACTGGCTCCACGTCATCAACACCTAGCGAGTGTTGAAAACTACTGATGCCTGGGGCTTACCAATAGAGATTCTGATTTAATTAATGTGGAATGTAGCATGAACATTATAATTTAAAAATATTAGAAACACCTGGAGAATGTTTAAACCTATTGATGTTCAGTTCAAGCCATTCTTTCACACTAGTTATATCAGAAACTCTAGTTGTGAGATCTAGCATTTTAAAAACTCCCCAGGTGATTACAACATGCAGAAATTTGAGAGCCAGTGGTATGAGTCCTTTGATATCTCACAATGCACTTTTCCATAACAAGGATACTTGCTTACTGAGTGATAAAAATACTATCTTGTACTGAAGTCACAATGTGTGTTAGCATGGTACTAAGAACTTGGCATTTAAATGCAATTGTCACAATATCTCCCTGTATTTCAGGTATTTTCTCACCAAACCGATGAGGAAATTGAGACAGGACAAGGAATTACCTTGATCCATGTGACAAAACCAGGAAATGGAAAAGCAAACATTCTAACCTAGCCTCTGAGACTTCAGAAAATTTGTCCTTTGCAATTACACTCCATCTCTTCTCACTCCTTATGGGGGATGTTTATCTTATATGAGATCATTTATTTAATTTTAACAAACATGCCTGGATTATAATAGAAAGGATTCCATGTTTCAGATGTGCAGGAATCAAAAGAACAAAATAATGTGGACACAAATTTCAGATCTCCAAGGTGCATCTCTAAAGATGTAGTCCTGGGTTTGGTAGTATATAAAAAATTCTAACACTTCATGATGACTCAGCAAAGAATAATGGAGTAGGGTAAATAGCTCAGGTTTTGGAGTCATATAGAGGTTTGCTGAATCCTACTGAATGAAACGTACATTGGTTACATTTTGATGAGACATATGAAAGTTGGTGGTTAGGGTATAGGTGAGTTAGGGATGGTGAGATTGTGGAGAAAGTTTGGGAAGCTTTCAAATTATGAAATTTAAGTCTCAATTATGCACAATTCTCCTTCAAGTTAACCCTTAGCTAACATCTTTTTCACAGAATCTGGTTATGGATTTTAAATTCTTTTTGTTTTTATTATCAAGTTAATAAAGTTCCTACCAATTCTTTTTCTGATTATCCAATATTTTATGTTGACTGGTTGCTGAGGATTTTCCTTTAAAACTTTTGAAATAAAGTGGTATTTATTTTCTGGCTGAAATTGTGTTATTTCCTTCCAATAAGGAAATGAAGGGTTTGAGAAGAAAATGAACTAGTTAGGTGTTTGTATCTTCCTAAGGAGGAGATAGTTCAGTGGCAACAGAGTGTATACTGAAGTGAGGGTTGTATACCGTTGTTCGTCCATGTCATGTCCTTGTGATAGAATAGAAAACATCACCTGGTCCCAGGATAACTTAATAAACAAGGGAAATGGAATGGCAGGGATAATAAACTGACATTTTCTTTTTTGGTTAAGGTTGCTGTATGTCTATCAGCTACCTTGTACACTTCCAGGACAAAATCTACAGCATTCATAATTATGAAAGACCTAGCTTTATGCTTGAAGCTACTCAAAATTTTCATTGCTCTTATTCCATTTATATCCATTACATGGTGTGTTATTTTCTGTTTCTCTGAATGGCATTGAAGGTTGCTCTTTGTAAAATATTTGTGAGGGTGGGGATGGGAAGAAGGTTGTGGAAAAAAGAAAATGTCATCAAATAAGAACTGCAAAATAACACCATGAAAAGAATGGCATATTGTGAGAGGCACAGATATGGTAGATGGTCCTTATTCAATGAAGAGTGATTCTCGGCCTAACGACCAGATGGCAGAGCTGAACACAGAAATTCCATATGTGTGATGGCAGCGAGGGACGGCCATTGACATACTTGCTTTTCCAGCCAAATGCCTCGGCAGATGCAGAGTTTTACACTTTAACATTGCAATATGGCACTAAAACCCAGGAGAAGAGTTAGATGCAAGATTCAAAGCTGATTTAAAGTGGCAGAGTTTAAATCCAATCCTATCCTATTAGGGTGAAAGCTACGAACAGAAAGTGAGGGGAGATTGGTGCTCTCTAAGATTACATCTTGAATCTGCTGATTTTTTCATGTGTATAAAGAAAAACCAAACCTGGTCATATTAGTTATAAGTCCCTTCCTGTCCTGAAGTCTTTATAAAAATAAATAAATGAAAATCAAGTTTCAGAAATGAGCTATTAAAGGAAAGCAACATTAATATGTTCTTTCTCAATTATCTAAAAGCTCACAGTATGAGTTATTTTCCACTTTGAATAAACTGCGAGACATACTTGAAAATTGTATTTCTATTTAACTGCATTTTCTGTGCTAGGAGCTCTAGGCAGCCATTTTTGTGCAAGGGGGATCGTGGCTGTGCTGCACTGCCTACAAAGCCCTAAGAAGAATTTAGTAAATAAGTTAACATCACCCACAGACTCTTACTGTTTGAAATATGTGTATTTATGGGAATATTGGCAAGCAACAGAGTTTTCTGAAATTATTAAGCTGTGGACTGGAATGTCATTTGCAGCCTCTTTTCTTGGGTCTCAGTATTCTTCCACAAGGGATGACTGCCAAAGGCTGAGCTACAGCAAACGCATTTCCCCAAACACTTCCTCAGTTGAGCAGAGAAAGACATTCTTTCACACTTTTGCATTAAATTGGCCAGGTTCTTGGTGTTGATAAGTTGTTCAACGTTCACCGAAGGCAATGGTGTGAGTCCACTTTGGTCCTATCTTGGCATGCTCTTGCAATGAGTTCTAATGTTCTGTTGAGAAGAGAAAATGTCCTCTATGACAACTGCCTTCCCTTTTACTAATATTCCTCTATTTTTCTACATAAATTTAAAGATTCAGATATAAAAACTGTGATAAAAACAGCATATTCACTAAGCACGCCTGGTATATTTGGCATTTTCTTCATAGTGTTCCAATAATTGTTACCTCATTGTATGAGTTCGTTTTTATGCTGCTGATAAAGACACACCTGAGATTGGGAAGAAAGAGGTTTAATTGGATTTATAGTTCCACATGGCTGGGGAGGCCTCAGAATCATGGTGGGAGATGAAAGGCACTTCTTACATGGCAGTGGCAAAAGAAAATGAGGAAGAAGCAAAAGCAGAAACCCCTGATAATCCCATCAGATCTCGTGAGACTTATTCACTATCATGAGAATAGAATGGGAAAGATCAGCCCCCGTGATTAAATTACCTCCCCTGAGTCGCTTCCAAGACACATGGGAATCCTGGGAGATAAATTATAAGTTGAGATTTGGGTGGGATCACAACCAAACCATATAATTCCAGCCCTGACACCTCTAAATCCCATATCCTCACATTTCAGAACGAATCATGGCTTCCTAACAGTCCCCCAAAGTCTTATCTCATTTCAGCATTAACCTAAAAGTCCACAGTCCAAAGTCTCATCTGAGACAAGACAAGTCTCTTTCACCTGTGAGCCTGTAAAATCAAAAGCAAGTTAGTTACTTCCTAGTTACAGTGAAGGTACAGACCTTGGGTAAATACAACCATTCCAAATTGGAGAAATTGGCCAAAACAAAGGGCTACAGGGCCCATGCAAGTCTGAAATCCAGAGGGGCAGTCAAATTTTAAAGCTCCAAAATTATCTCCTTTGATTCCAGGTCTCACATACAGGTCATGCTGATACAAGAGGTGGGTTTCCAGGGTCTTGGGAAGCTCCATCCTTATGGTTTTCCAGGGTATAGCCTCCCTCCCAGCTGCTTTCATGGACTGGCATTGAGTGTGGCTTTTCCAGGCATACAGGGCAAGCTGTTGGTGGATCTACCATTCTGGGGTCTGGAGAAGAGTGGCCCTCTTCTTACAGCTCCATGAGGCAGTGCCCCAGTAGAGACTCTCTGTGGGGGCTCCCACTCCACATTTTCCTTCTGCACTGCTGCAGTAGAGGTTCTCCATGAGGGCCCCACCCCTGCAGCAAACTTTTGCCTGGGCATCCAGGCATTTCCATACATCCTCTGAAATCTAGGTGGAGGTTCCCAAACCTCAATTCTTGATTTCTGTGCACCTGCAGGCTCAACATCACATGGAAGCTGCCAAGGTTTGGGGCTTCCACCATCTGAAGCTACAGCCTGAGCTGTATGTTGGCCTCTTTCAGTCATGGCTGGAGTGGCTGGGACATAGGGCACCAAGTCCGTAGGCTGCTCACAGCATGGGGACCTGGGCTCAACCCATGAAACCACTTTTTTCTCCTGGACTTCTGGACCTGCGATGGGAGTGGCTGCTGTGAAGTTCGCTGACATGGCTTGGAGACATTTTCCCCATGGTCTTGGGGATTAACGTTAGGCACCTTGCTACTTATGCAAATTTCTGCAGCCAGCTTGAGTTTCTCCCCAGAAAATGAGTTTTTCTTTTCTATTACATAATCAGGCTACAAATGTTCCAACCTTTTATAAAACTGAATGCCTTTAGCAGTACCCAAGTCACCTGTTGATGCTTCCGCCAGATACCCTAAATCATCTCTCTCAAGTTCAAAGTTCCACAAATCTCTAGGGCAGGAGCAAAATGTCACCAGTATCTTTGCTAAAACATAGCAAGAGTCACCTTTACTACGGTTTCCCCAAAATTTGTCATCTCCATCTGAGACTACCTCAGCCTGGATTTTATTGTCCATATCACTATCAGCATTTTGGGCAAAGCCATTCAACAAATCTCTAGGAAGTTACAAATATTCCATTTTCCTGTCTTCTTGTGAGCCTTCCAAACAGTTCCAACCTCTGCCTGTCACCCAGTTCCAAAGTCTCTACCACATTTTTGGGTATCTTTTCAGCAATGCCTCACTCTACTGGTACCAATTTACTGTATTAGCCCATTTTCAAACTGGTGACAAAGACATACCCAAGACTAGGTGATTTACAAAAGAAAGAGGTTTAATTGTACTTACAGTTTCATGTGGCTGGTGAAGGTCACAATCATGGTGAAGGCAAGAAGGAGCAAGTCCCATCTTACATGGATGGAAGCAGGCAAACAGAGAATGAGGAAGAAACAAAAGTGGAAACCCCTAATAAACCTATCCGATCTTATCATACTTGTTCAACACCATGAGAACAATATGAGGGAATCCACTGCCATGATTTGATTATCTCCCACCAGGTCCCTCCCACAACACATGGGAGTTATAGGAGTACAGTTCAAGAAGAGATTTGGGTGCAAACACAGAGCCAAACCATATCAGGTGGTGAAGTAGAATTTGAAAGTACAGATCATTTCTGTCTCCCTGAAATAGACTTGATACCTGCTCTGTAGAAATGCTCCCATCATGTTCATCACATTTTGCCCCATTCTAACCCCCACCTCCTGCAAAAGCAGTCTCTGATCACACTAATTACCTACATTCTCTCTCCCTTTTATAAACTCCCAAAGTAAATGGTTTAAGATAATAAGCAATAGCAGTGAGTGTGCTCCTAGTAAAAATAGTAATAATTAATAATTATGAGCATCTACTACATTTCAGATACTGCATTAAGTATGCGTTATCTCATCTAATCTTCCCAACCATTCTATGGAGTAGTCATTATTATTTTCTTTACTTTTTAAAACAAAAAAAAGCTTAAAGAATATATTTTAAGGAGATTTTGTAACCTCTCCAAGATCACAGATCTACAAAATGGTAACACTAGGAATTTAAGGCTGTTATATTTAATTCTAGAACACAAACTTTCTTGCTATGTAATTGTATAAAAATGTTATCATTGTATTCTTAATTTGTGTTGAAATGTCTTTAAGCTAATATTCGCAATCTGTCTTAGTCTATTTTATCTAACATTTGAAGCTTTTCAAGTCACAAGAACACAATCAAACCCTCTATTTATTAACTCCAGAACATGGCCTTACTGCATATTTCAATGTGCATTTGTTTAGATCCTGTTTTCCCTACTTGAGATTTTCTTGCACACCTCACCCATTTAACTCACGTTTACCTGCTCCTCAAGATTTAACTCAGTTTTCATCTCCACATCAAAACTTCCTCTGAATTCTTAAGCCCAGAATGAACAGTTTATCAGAAGTAGCTTTAAATCTGTCCACCTGTGTTGATCTCCACAGCAACAGCCCAAGTCCATGTTGCCAACATTTCTTACGTAGACCACTATAAAACTCCTGAATTGGATACACTGCTCACACACTGTCTCCTCTCATTCCGGTATATCTATTTTTTTTTTTCCTGAAGTGATTTTTTCAAACTGTGTCACCAACCCTGCATCCATATTCTAATGGCCTTTCGGATAGAGATCTATGTCATTAACATAGGCTATATCCCTTGGCTCCTAATGGACTTACTGGGTTCAGTGGCCTAGGCTTAACCCCTCACATTTTGTGCTCTGACACACTGGCCTTCCTTCTTTGACTCTTCCCTGTCCTTCTCGCTCTTGTTTATCCCAAGACACTCAGCAGACCATTCCTTCTCCCTGTGGCTACTCCACCGCTGCCAGGTTTACTCTTGTGCGTCCTTCAAATTCAGAACTCATTGAATATAAAAATAAAGTCAACAACCTCCAAGTCATATACTAACTTTTGGCCAAATACTAAAGCCTGTGGTAGCACTGATTTTTTTTTCTAATGTGGGTTAATCATTACTTTGAGTAAACTTCTCAGTATTTAAGACAGAGAACTGAGTATTGGCAGCTGTCTTCCTCCCTGGATGGATTTAGAGACCACAGCTCTTAACATTTAAAGTACATTGCCCAATTCCCTATTGTCCATGCCTACACACCTAGGCCGTGTTGCCTACCACCATAAGACCATCGAATATGCTCTCTTACCTTGGGACCTTGACACTCCTCCCATTTGGTAGATCCATTTCATTGATCACAGGCAGAGTTAAGTGACTGCTTTGACCAGTTGAGTATGGTGGAAGTGAAAGTGATGTTCTGTGACATTAAATCAATCAAACATCTCTATTTATTAGCTTCAAAACACGGCCTTAGCACACAAGTAAATGACACACACTTTCATCTTGCTTTTAGGATGTTCACACTTGGAATCCAGTTGTCATTGCTATGAACAGGCCAATAAAAATGTTACATGGAGAGGCCACAATAGGAGTTCCAGCTTTCTGTCCAGCTTAGGTCCCTGCTAATAGTCAACATCAGCTGCCACATTTATAAGTAAGACTACTACCAAGTGATTCCAGTCTTGAGCCATTGAGTAACCTACCAACATAACGGGGCAGAGATAAGCAAATGAGCTCCGCCTGAATTTACGAGCATAATTAGATGGTGGCTTTACATCAGTCATTTTTGGACAGGTTTTTTATGTAACAATAGTAATGGGAGCAACACCTTAATTTTAATGGTGATCCTTGAGTACACTGCCCTCTTTCAAACAGACAAAATCCACAAGACTTCTAAGGAGCATATTATTGACCCAAAGAAATGTCCGCTTCCAGTAATGTACTCTCCTTTAAAATACACACACACACACATATATATACACATGTATATATATACATACACACACACACACACATATATATATAACATATATTCCTTTTTCTCATCTGTAGAGTATTTGCTATGTAGCTGCTATTAGTAGAGACCTAAGGCCAAGGTCCATTTTGAAAGCCCTGGCAGGCTCATGTTGGGGTCCAGGAAAGGGCAGCATGGATTTGGTATCTTAAGGAAGCTTAGATTTAGAGAGGAAAGCTAATTCTTTTGGGACATTTTCTTTCCTTGTCTTCCATTTACCATAAAATGATTTCTTTAAATTCAGCTTTTTGTTAGTTAAGTAACTACAGTCAGCCTGCTTAGAAGTTTCAGAGAGAATTATTAGCCAATATTCAGGCTAGGATTAGAATGTTTAGTTGTCTGGAATAGTGTTTCTTACATAAACTCCTCTGAAACCTGCAACCGAGATAGGCAGACGGACTTCACCTGATTAAGGATCCAGAGAATCTGTTTTCTGACTTTCTTCTTAAAGACATGTTTAAGATTATCCTGTTCCTTTTCTTTGCTTTTGCACACAGCTACCACCCTGGTTTAAGTCTTACTTATGCTTTCTCTCCAGGATACCAGAAACAAACAAACAAAAAACCAAACGGGTTCCAGGCTCTACCCACCTCATTCCATTCTGCCATATGATATAATTCAAAGCCATTAATAAAATAATTAAAAGATTAGGAGTAAGAATACCTGAGACAAAGTCCTGATTTTGCCCCTTATAAGGTAGATAACTTAGATTAATTCCTTAACTACACTGAGCCTAAGCTTTATTATTGTAATAAGAGGTTAAAATAGTACCAACCTATAGAGTTGTTGAGAGGATTGTATAAACCAATGCATGTAAATCACTTAGAAAATACCTGACATGCAGTAAGAAGGGACTAGTTATGTAATAAAACTAAGATGTGTGGAGGTCAAGCAAGGAGAATATAAGTGGGGCATTTGTAAAAGAGTAAGAATTAGGTCAATATACATAAAGCACCTGCTCTAATCCAGAAACTATGCTAGAAATATTTTTTAAAAAATGCATATTGCCCTATTCATTAAGGCTTGAAAGTTTCAACCCTAAGAGACAGAGTCAATGGTGGACATGCAGGAAAAGTTGCAGGGAAAGATGACTTTAGGTTTGAACATTTTGAGTTGAGGTCTGATTGATTCATCTACATAGAATTGTGAAGAATTGAACATTTCCTATTACTGATTGCTGGAATTTCGTGGCTTCTTGTCCCTGGAAAATTAACAATTTATTTAGCTACTAAATATACATTGCATTAATTAAAAAATTATATTGTTCTGTGCTAGATTCTTGTTTTGCTTTACAAACTAGATCGAGAATGCCTTGAGGACTATGCTTTCTTTGTTGCATCTGCTATATAAGCTTTTCTAAAACAATTATTTTATAAATATTTGTGTCAAGAAAAGTTTTCCAAAGTTTAGAATTAAAGCAAAAAGAAAAGAATCTGTTGTTTCAACATCATACTGAGGCATCATTTAAAAGGCTCACACAGGACTATTTAATTCTCTTGGAGAATGCAGCTGTATTTAGCTTTGCTTTAATTAAAGCCCAAACATTTTGAAGTAATATATTTACTTATAACTTCCATATAAATAGAAAAGGCAATTTCAAAGATTATTACCTTTGAGGATATTAACCAATTTTGTACTTAATCTAGCAATTTTACTCCTAACACTCATTTTGTAAAATGCCTATAATGCTCAGTTTATCAAACGCTTTTGGAGCCAGCTATATGGGATTATTGGTTTCCTCATTAATAAGGTAGGAAATCTTTGGCATTTATTCATCCTATATTTTCATTGAAGTGACTTTTTAATTTTTGATAACTATATTCTGACTCTTGTTAGCCATGTGTGAACCAAGAGTTAGAAATTTATTGTGGGTCATTGAATATAGGCAAATACTTATGACTATAATTGTCCCTATTAGAATATTTTTAGATGTATCCCATGATATTTGAATTACAGAATTTTCATTATCATTCATATGCAAATATATTCTATTTTTCATTTTGGTTTATTCAATAAACCTGTGAGCTTAAGAGCACATTTTAAGGTTTCTGAACATATGATAATTTTCTGGTTACTTTTTACTATTACTATTTAACTAAACTGCATTGTGGTCAGAGAGTCAACTCTGCATGATGTCAATTATTTTAATTTTGTTGAGACTGGCTTTATGGCCCAGGATATGTTTTAATTTTAGAATTATTTCACGTATACATAAAATGTAAAGTATATAGTTTCAGATTATAAATTTAAATTGCATCTATATTTTAAACTTGAAAGTAATTATTATTCTTTTTTATTATTATTATACTTTAAGTTCTAGGGTACATGTGCATAATGTGCAGGTTTGGTACATATGTATACTTGTGCCATGTTGGTGTGCTGCACCCATCAACTCGTCAGCACCCATCAACTCGTCATTTACATCAGGTATAACTCCCAATGCCATCCATCCCCCCTCCCCGCTCCCCGTGATAGGCCCTGGCGTGCGATGTTCCCCTTCCCGAGTCCAAGTGATCTCATTGTTCAGTTCCCACCTATGAGTGAGAACATGCGGTGTTTGGTTTTCTGTTCTTGCGAAAGTTTGCTGAGAATGATGGTTTCCAGCTGCATCCATGTCCCTACAAAGGACACAAACTCAAGAAAGTAATTATTATTATTATTGTTTTCTGCAGTAAATATTCAGTATAAGTTACTGGTTTCCTTGCTCTTGCATTTCCAACACTCTGCTTGGGATGATTTTTCTTCTGTCTAAAGAATACTCTTTAGTATTTCTTCTAGTTCAGTTCTGATGATCATGTTTTATTTTTGCTTTTTAGTTTTTTTCCCTCTTGTTTTAATTTTCTTTATTCTGGAAAATTAAGTTTTGCTTGTTAAGAACTCTCAGTTGGAAACTGTTTCAGTCTTTTAATGGCATTTCATTATTTTTTTCCTTCTGTGTTTTCTGTGTTGAGTTCAATTGACAGTTTAATTGACACTGTTTGGAAAGTGTTTTTCTTGTTTCCTAATGGTTCTAATATTTTTATTTGTTTTTAGTTTTTGACAAGTAAAATTCAACGAGCTTGGGTATGAATTTATATCTTTGTTAGGATTTTTAGAGCTTTTTTTGTATGTGGCTTATTGACTTCCGTTAGTTTTAGAAATTATAGCTACTCTATCCTTAATTATTACTTTTGCTCCTTTTCTTGTAGACTTCCAAGCACAAATAAGTAAGACATTCTTGCTGTATTCTCTATTTATTTTGTACTACAATTTTGATCTCTTTTCTCTCTATTCTTTATTTTAGGTATTATCTTGTAGTTCACTAATGATTCCCTTCAACTACTTTTAACGTGTTGTTAAACTCATTCACTAGGTTTCTGTTTTAAGTCCTTGCATTTGTAAGTTCCAGGATTTCAATTTTTTGGTTGCATTTTCATTTCTCTGAAAAAAATTCTCTACCTTCTTCATGATAGACACAGACATTTTAAAGGACATGACTAACTATTCTAATATGTGGAGGCCTGGAAGATATTTTATGTAGTGTTTATTTTAGGATTTTTTAAATGAATATAAAAAGTTTTCATCCTATTTTTAAACATCCAAGTGAGTGTTGTTATTCTTTATTATATGTTGAAGATGGCAAGAGGAAAACCAAATATCTCAAAAATATCTGAGACTTAGAATAATATGTTTTGTTCCAAAGATGATTTACCTTTGTTTCTGCTAGGCACTTGGAGGCACTAGAAATTTAGAGTCTTTTTCCATTTGGGGAGGTGATGTGTGTGAAGCTGGGTTTCAGGCTTCACCAACCTTTCTATTTTCTGGGTTTACCCTTATTGCTCTGATGCTGCTATTCTGGGGGTTCCTAATTCAAAAGAAGGTTTATCACAATCCTTGAAGTGCTTGGATATCAATATTTATATCCCTAGCATTTCTGGGATATTAAAAGTGCTCACCTACCTCCCAGGTCCCACCTTCTGGATTCGACACACTCTCCCATTGGAAAATCAGCCACAAATGCTAAAATAAAATTCCCAAGCCCCCTCCATTCTCCCCTGGTACCAGGTTAGGAATTTCTCATGATTTTGTTAGCTCTCAGCTGCTACACACACACACACACACACAGTATTTCTAGCTTCTAGTTGTAGGTAGTTGGAACATTGGCCTGAATTATTTAGTCTATTCTCACCAGAAAACAAAATCTCCCCTCCTTTCTTTCCCACATATCTCTTATCTGATCAACTGAACTTTTTAAAAATCAGAAACTGAATACTAATGTCTTTAAAGATCCGAAGTAAATATCACAAAATGTACATACTTGTTTCTTTGATTCATAGTAGATTAACCGAGGACTGTGATTCAAAGATTATTTACTGTAATATTACACACATCTGTAACAAATTTTCAGTCTGATTTTCTAGTCCATGAAACACTACAACAATAAATTCTGTCGGGGTAGGAATAAGAAGTAGAGTGACTTTGCTGGAGGTAAGCATACTAACTGCAGCCCAAGTAATAGTTGTCAAGGCAGAGTTAGTCAAAATGTGAAATAGCAGATAAATTCAAAAGAATATAGCAATGAAAGGAAAAACAGTCCTGCCTACCTCAATACCATCTAAGAGCATTAATATGTAGTAATGAATATTTTTAATGATGGCTCCATGCCCTGCATAAAAATACCAAATGTTGCCCAGTGAACTCTGCCTTTAAAAGGTATTGAGGTTTGTGATATATTTTAGTGTGAATTTCTTTATTAATTTTAAGCTTAGATTGGCAAATTTCAATTGTATTTTTTATGAGCAGCACCTTTTATGATTGCCACGGCAAGAGTTTTCTTTTTCCTGCCAAATTACCTTCTTACATGGCCAATAGTAACTAATCTTTTAAATCCATGTTTCTGTATTGATTGTAAAAAATTATTTTCTATTTTCTGTATGAATATATCTTAAATCTTTAACTATTCTTGAACTTGGAATACACTCTTCAAGGCCATTTTTTACTTTATACCAAATAGCACTGAACTGTTTTCAGTACAGAAAGAAGAAACAAAATATCGCTGGTACAGCAAATTTCTTTTTTTGCTGAGTCTTATCCATTTTGGCCAGTGGTACATATTGGAGTCTTTAAATTATGACTCTTCTGTTTATATAACCATGATGTATAATAAATTGAACATCAAGCTGAGTGGACAGACTTCATTTATCTATTTACTTTGATCACTAAACTAAACCAATCGAGTACCTTATCTGACCTCAGCTAAATTCCCAGAGAACTGGATGTATTTCCAAAGAGATGGGAATTTGGCCAAGAAACACTCTTTGATCTGTTCTACCAAGCAAGTTATATACATTTATAGATGAAAATGTAAAAGAGAAAAAGAAGCAAGAATAATATTTGCAAGCCCAGCATATTTTGCTAACACAGACCACTAGTCATCCATGCCTCAAGGAGTTGGCCTTAGCAGTGGTATGTCACCTTTTCTTCCTAAAAAGGTCATTTTTTTACTGTGATTGTCTAGAAACTGTTGCTGGAAATAATAGTGTGTAATATAACTGTAGATACTTTGAAAAGACCCTTGAGATTTATATCTTTCTCTTATTTTTTTTTTTGAGTATAGAAACACTAGTATTTGAGAAGCTTAAGTGAGCCTACTCTTCTACTTAAAAATCTAAGTGTTTAAAAAAGGCTATTAAATATATCTAACCCTCATTCCCAATACTTAAATACTACATATTATCTTAAGACACATGTGCATTTGAAGTCGGAAAGGTAGACAATTTCAAAATATCTACTATGAGAAATGACTGAGAATTCCTCTTGGTCTTTAATGCCCAGGTATCAAAGATGCTAGTCATTCTACAATGTGCATGACAGTCACTCTTAGAAAAAAAAAAAAAAAACAAACATTGAATAAACCCAGAAACACTAGGTGACGGAACACAGTTTTTGAAAAAAAAATTTAGAAGGAAGAAAATTCTAGAAATTTACAGCAAGGAATCTATAGGGGAAAAGTGTGAACATCAAAATATCTTGAACACTCAAGAGAGACAGCAAGGGCACTGAGTTTCTGGAGGTTTAAAGATTGAGAAAAAGTTAGAGAGATATGAACCTTGAGGGTGAAGACATTGAAGATAATGTATCCCAGGCTGGTTTTGCTTCCTGGAAATTGAAAAGAGACTAACAAGTTTGGATTCAAAAGATTTTTCTGCCAAACAACAAAGTTAAAATGAGAGATTTTGTGAAACCTAAATTGGATTAATACTTACTGACCAAGGCTCTAAAAGTGCAGTAAACTCTAGTTTTGGATAAACTCTTGGGGAAATTAGTGCCTACAGATAATTAGGTGTTTTCTCCTAGTGTCACCAATTTATTCTATGGTCCCTTGAACAGGATATCCTTATGCTGAGGCATTGAATCTAGTTCCTGGAACTCCTAGCATCAGAATTCTATATGAAATTCAGGGTCTTATAAATGTAATCTAGGGAATGTTTCTTCCAGCAATAGCAGACCAGATTATTTTGAACTATGATTGTTATTGAGGACAATTAGAGATACTGAACAAAATATTAAAAGTAGAAGTATAAGAAGACATTAAAGAACATCCAAGATTTCTTTTGGGAGTCAATATCTTGGAGAAAGTAACACCCAGAAAGATGAACTCAGTTGTTAGCATTGTTTTCTCCTCTAGCCATTTCCTTATTCTTAAAGCTACAGTGAGTGGATAAGGAAGCGGAACGGTATTTTCTGCAGGCTTGCATGAACAAAAATTGTAACTCAGCCACTTCCAAGGTGTCATTTTTGAAAATAATCTGTCATGTTATTTTCTGATTATTTGATTGTTTTCAGTTGAATTGAAACCATATAAAATTGTGCAGTTTCATAAAGTTCCTTCTTGTTTAATCCTGTATTAAGAAATAGCAGAGAGAGCCAAACTGTTTCCATATAAACTCCCACACTACAACCTCTTTCTGAGACTGATCAAGCCTATTTCTCCTAATGTTTTCACTCTTCTGTTGTTAACTAGTTTTTTTTTTTCTCCACTTAATTCACACTGTAATTAATAGGAACTAACGTCTGACCTAACACTCTCACAATATTCCTAATTTCTTAATTAAATTTCATTAAATGTTAAGCTAATGGAGGCCTGTGATTTTTGTAGTAGTATTTTTTTTTAAGGGGCCTGGTGACTTGTACAAGACTGAGTACCACGTAAGTCATCAATAAATGTTTCTTTAAGTTTTAATTAGTTGACCCTATACAACTTATTGTCTATGTGATTTATTCCAGCATAAGATCACACAGTTCCTTAAATTTTCGTATCCAACCCACATTTCTTGAACTCCTACAGAATTCCAGGCACTGTGACATGATCTAGATGTACAAAATATAAAAGAGAAACAGTCTTCAAAAAGCTCATAGCCTAGAGAAGAAAGAAAACATACAGATATCACCTAGGCATACTTAAATTGCTTAAATTACCCTGAAGCAAATGAATATAAAAATGCCCATAATACATAGCAAGGTAGTTCTTTTAGAAACAGATAATTCAAATTAGAAAATGGAAAACATTAGTGGTAGACACATAGTATCTATAATAGATGCAAATAGCATAAATTATCAAATCATCAAAATCATGTTATTTTGAATATGCTGTTCTTTAAATTGTTAAAAAAAGATTGAACATTGTGGAACCGAGAAATAATCTGTTTACTCCTACTGCCACCCTCAAAATACTGACGGTAAACATTTAAAGTAAATGTGTTGTGGGTAGCGAAGTGTAAGGTTTGGAACACAGAGCTGAGAAATATTTGACACAATTTACATGGGCTTACAGTTTTTTTAGGAGAAAAACAGATAATTATTTGGAAATGGCATACCACATCCCCAGCTCTTCCACTGTCTTACTTCTAAATTTCCCCACCCTTCACATGCACTTTAGAATAGTCGTCACTATTGAGTCTCTAGAAGTTTTTTGAACAGGACATTCTCTCATGTCACATAATTTTGCATCTCCTTTTTTATAGAATCTTTTATCTTCATCTTCATTCCACTCTCAATCTCCTCTCTCAGCTCACTCCACATTATCAGTCAAAACTAAGTATCTCCAGGAATTTTTTCTTTATTCACCCATACTGGACACATATCTAACAGTTTCCTTTCTTTGGATGATAGAGAGTGGGTGAAAGTGTGCTAAGAGATAAATCTGGAAGGACAGGAAGCACCTGGATGATGGATAGCTTTTTAAGTCATTTTAACAATTTGAACTTTACCTTTGAACAATGGGAAGACATTGGTTTTAAGCAAGGAGTAAACACTCTAGTTCATTTATTTCCACCCTCCTGTTACATTATCCTGATCAAATTCCCATTTGCCTAAAATGCTAGTGAGACTATTTTGAGGGCTGGAATTCAAAGCCTATTTAAATGATGTTCAATTACATAATCTTATTGCAAATCTCTCTTATGAGTTTTAATCTCTCATTTATATTTGTTTGTGGGCAATTTCTAGTTAAATATTTTTCACATAAAAATAGGCCCATGTAATGTAAGCTTATTAGCAATGTCTTTGTGTGACCTCATTTCAGTTAAAAGTGATTTTCTATTTCTACTATTCTAAAATCATTTTTTTGTTGCTGTTGAAGTGTAGAAAAATTGTGAGCTAAGATGTAGTAAACCTACCTAGAAGTATTGTCTTGCTATCCAGGCAAATTGTTTAGACTTTCTGAACTTCACTATTATTATCTACGTAATGAAATTTGAAATGAAAGACATACCATGGCTACTTTCAGTGCAATTTTTTTTTATTTTTTAATTACCATTTCTTCAACATCCTCATTCAATCCTCTCAGCTGTTTTGTATCAGTCCAAGGAATATCTAATACACTCTTGTGTTTTCATTCTCATTGCTACTGGTCCCTGTCTAACCCTGACCTACCATGATTCTATCCTCTGTTAAAATTAACACTATTATTGTCACATCTTTGAGCAATTACACAAGGTTCTACACTGAATTCTCTTAGCCGCTGTCTTCTTAGTCTTTATTTCAAACCAGGTGTATACCTTACGTTACTGCTTTTGTCAAGAGGTTTCCCTTGCTTATCGGATAAAATTAAGACCTATAAATTAAGATCCAACTCCTTCTAAAGGTGCATTGTTCTCCATAATTTCCTATTGTTTCTATATCAACCTCTGGTCCAAAGAAACTCAGATGCTCTTACTTTTTATAAAAATATTACTTCCCTCTCAATGCAAAATTGTTCTTTCCATTGCTTAAAGGGTAATTCCTAAATCTCTGGGGAAGTCCTCACTGATGAAGAAGTCCATCTAGGAAAGCTACTTGTAATGCTTGAACACTTAGGGTAGTGTTTCTATTTTCCCCTAGCCCCACATTGTTTTGTTAACCTACAGGAAAAAAAATCATATCTAGTATGATCTCCAAATACATAACACTGACAATGCGGGTTTTGAGAGTTGACACAAGGCAAAATAAGGAGTCAACAATTAATGTCGCAACAGCTCCCAACTACACTCTGCACTATAGATTATAATACTGTAGATTTTGTTTACAGAATACACTTTAATGTATTACCCTATTGTTATGATGGGGAAGATGCTGTTAACCCTATTATTTAAAAACAAACCAAAACTGTGCTTCAGAGACTTTATGTGGCTTGCCTAAGGATTTACAGCTGGAAAAGTAGAGCCAATGCTTGGACAGATCTCCTGACATGTAAGTTCGGGACTTTCATGGTAATCAGTCAATATGTGCATCAAATAACTTGCCATTTTGTATGAAGTAATTTTTGAGGTCAGAGAATATACCTTAATCATTATATGCCAGATGATATCAACAATGTTTATTGTAATGTCAACAAATATTTCCACTAGCTCTCTGTTACAAGTCTTTGTCTTATATTAGTGCCACTTCCCTGAGTCCCAGTGCTTTTTTAAATGACCAGAATTATAAAGCTGAACCCAAGATATCACTTGTCTCAAACATCTCATTACCTTCTTCCTTCCAGCCACACTTTACCTGTGGAATTTCTTTCTGAGGAAGCTGATATTAGCTAGTTATGTTGGAAAGGAACTGAACTTCAATCACATAAGGTATTAATTGCTGATTAGGCTTATAGTGTTTCAGTTTTCAGGGAAATTTCCCATTTAACTAGACACAGTCCTGTAACCTGAAGGGACCAATTTCTAATGGAGTGATACCAGATAATTTGTTAAAGAGAGGGGGGAGATGTTTATGAGTGAGAATTCCTTTAAACCACATTCATAGTGATTGCCTAGTTGGCCTCAATCTAAAGTTAGACATGGTTTCAATGTTAATTTTTTCTTCCCTGTTTGCTAACAATTGTCTCTACATTGTGCACAAAGATAAAGTGGTTGGAATTTCAAAAGCTTTCAGAAAGAGACAGGCTGGTTATATTCTTAGATGGTTTAAGACATTCTTGCATAATTTCATTTCAGCAGAAGCAGTCAGTAAATATCCACTAATTCAACATTTGCAGAGGGAGAGGGAATATTTTCCCCTTGTTCAACTTTGCCTGCTACCAAAGCATCATTCTTTTTCTTTCTTTATTGCTCTCTCTTAAAATATATAGCTATTTGGGAATGGTTGCATGTATATTTGTAAACAGATGTAGGTAGTGTCCACATGTTAGGTGGAGCTTATGAATTATTTATACATAAATACAAATGAGTTTATCAGATCTCTTTATTACAGCAAATTTTGAGGGAGCAGTTACAAAGCACCAGAACAGGCAGAAGGGAGTGGTTTCATGAAATAGAATAAAGAATTTAGGAAGGGAGATAAAATGGGAAACGCTAGAACAGGATCTTTGCTTTAGCCTTGAGCTGGCAAAATTTCGCCACTGACAAAACAAAATGGTACCATGAAACCATGAAATCAAGAGGGTGACCCAGACAAATCTTCTTGTCAAATGGTATGTTTTTCCTGTTCAATACATCATCTCTGGTTCTTTATTTTTTCTGAAATAAATTCTCTCGGAGAAAACACACATTCTAGAAAATAAAATGTTCAAGCTACAAAATGACATCTCAATTACTTGCACATTCAATCATTCTTACAAGTAAAACAAAATTGATCAATAATGTTTGCTGTAGTGTGCCCCATTAAGCAGCTTTTCTTCCTACTATATCTCCATAAAGCTTTCTATTCTCAGAAGGACAAGGATTGAAAGAATAACAACAAATATATCATGAAGAAGAAAAGTATATGGTGTGTTAGATCTGTTTATGTTAATCCTAATTTATCCCCTCCAAAGTGAGTAAGATGGAATTCTGAAAGCATCCACTTCTCATTCGTGGACTTGCTTCCTACTATAGAAGTTGTCTTTCTTGAGATGCATTTGTAAAAAACCATAGTTATTGACCTAATATCTCAGATGTTTAGTTTGCTCTTGATTTCTATGGCCTTACTATATTAATTTTGACTTGTCATCTTGACTGATTCTTACTCTATATAATTTAAAGTTTCCTCTTCCCTCACCCCTCCCTCCATAATATATTTTGCTGCAGTTTTAGCTATGGTTTTGCATATGTATCAGGAAATAAATTTAAACTACCTAAGCAAACCAAAACTAATATTATTATACTTTCCCTTTTTCCTTCCCTTTGCCATTCAGATTCAAATATATTCTTTAATACAATTGCAAATAGACAACAATAATAACAATGGATAATCTTTTAATTGATTTTTGTAACTCTAGTGAATGAGAAGAGAAAATAATATTATCTATCATACATTTATTCTCATTTCACCATTACCTTTTGGTTCTTTCTCTTTCTCATCCCCTTTGTGACTACAGACTTCTAAAGTCACTGTGCTAGTGCCAGACATGTACTGTGTACTCAAGAAATGACTGTTGAATCAAGGAATAAACTATATTCTATAACACCCCATCTTCTCCATCAGCATTGGTTTACAACCATTATTAGCCTTTTTCTACATCTTATAAATTTGTTAAGTTCTGTGACAACGTTATATTCAATATGATTTATATTTATTGAGCATAATTATGTGCCAGGTACTAAGCATAATTATTAAAACAATTAATAATCTTAGTTATTTTGGTGCTTTCATTCCAGTGAGAAAAGAGAGCAAATAATTAAAATTAACAAGTACAATACACTGTATGTACATTGAATATAAATGTAGAGGAGAAAAGCAAGGGAAAATCAATTTAGAAGTAGTCAGTGAAATCCTCACTAACAAGGTACTATTTGCAAAATGCCTTGAAATAGATGAAGAAATGAACTATGTCTGTAACGAGGGATACACCAAACTCAAAGGCGCCTGGAACATTCAAGGAAAACCAAAAGCACTGATGTGGCTGGGGTAAAGAAAGCAAGAGAATGTAGTTGATGACTGGATCATGCCATTATGGTTCTCTCAGTGACAAAGCCTGTCTTGGTCTGCTTGGGCTGCCATAACAAAATAGCCTAATCTGTCTTAAACAGTTCTGGAGGCTAGGAAGTTTAAGATCAAGGTGCTGGCAGATTCACTTCCCGGTGTGGGCTCTCTTCCTGGTTTACAGATGGCCTCCTTCTCACTATATCCTCACATGATGGAGAGATTGAGAGGGAACTCATTGGTGTTTATTTTTACCAGATTAACAGTTCTTTTGTACCAGGACCTTACTGTTTGAACTCATTTAATAACCTCCTTATAGACTTCGTCTCTAAATGTAATCAAATTGGCTGTTAGAGCTTCAACATATAAATTTATGGAGCAGCGGGGGGTGCACAATTTAGTCCACAGAAAAGCCCAAAGGAGGAATGAAAGGCCACTCAGAGACTCTGGAGTACTATCCCGTTGGAGTTTTCTGTCCACTGGGCAAATAGCTGTTGAATTGCTCCTGTTGCTCCAAAGACCAAGAGGCTGGAGGGTACTTGGTGTCTGCCCTCAGTAATTTGTAAGGAGTTATTTGTATACCTGCATATTCACACACAAATCTTCTACCCTCTGTTACTTATTTCAATATCTCTATTGCCCTATTTAGGATGTACTTGTGTATATCTTGATCCTCCCTGTGAAAGAGCATATAAAGGAGAGAAATACCCTTTTCTCACCCATTTCAAGGGTCATATAATAAGACAGATTAACAGGAGAAAAGCATACCAAATTAATTTAAGCAAATTTTTACATGACATGGGAGACTTAGAAATAAAGACCAAAAAACCCAGGAAAAACTTTGTATTTTTATGTTTAAATTCTATGAAGAGCGGGCGGTTGTGTAGAAGTATGACAGGACAAAAAGGGCATGATTTAATGCTAATTACCTGGGAGTGATGGGGTGTGTCAGAAAGGTTTGTCTGTTCAGATATTTCTTGTCCTCCAGATGGAGGTCAAGATCCATCTGACCTGTGATCTACTTTAAACGAGGTTAGTCAGGTAACTCTTTTATGGCTAGCTCTCACCCAGAAAGCCAGAAGAAGGTCAGATTGACATTCTTGTTTCTACAGTTTTCTCAATTGTCAATTTGCCCATATTTGAGAGTATTATATTCTGAGCCTCAACATGTACAATCTTTAAGAATCATCTTTTATACTTTTCCTAACCACAGTGCCCGGATCAGGGCTGAGGTCACTGTGGAAAATCAATAAATATCTTTGCTACAGAGATATTTAATTTTTTTAGTTTTTCATTAGGAAAACTTTCATAGCCATGGTATAGTAAAATATTCATAAAATACAATTAGATCTCTAAATGTGTTTTTAATCTTATATATGCATATTCATGTGTGTATTTGTGTGCACTTATAATGCAACAACAGCTATGACAGAAGCAAACATTTATAGATAAGATCATTTTGCTGTCCAAGATATTATGGTGATCATTCCAAAATTGTGTTTTCCCAAGGATAAGTTTGGATAAATAAAAACGCTCCATGAATATTCAGCTGTGCTTTTGGATTGAGATTTCTACTGTTCTGAATAAATTCCAAGAGCATTTCTACATTTAAGGTTCTATTACTTCTTGAAAGGCTAACTCACTGTGGAAAAGAGAGTTTGATTTGCTGATGCTTTTAAGGCAGGTCTGTGAGCTCAGTCAAAGATATCAGCTAGAGAAATAGTTGTGTTGTATGTTTTATGCCTTTGAGCATTTCTACACAGTAAAAACTTTTTACTTTTAAAATATAAGATAATCATTCTTACCGATTTTGCAGTCAATTAAATATAGCATGGATACAAAAATATATTTTATCGTTTATAAATTACACCTCATTTGCTAGATTTCAAATATGAGATATTTTTGGAAAACCCAAAAATGAAATTATCAAACTGGCTCTCAAAACAAAATTATAATAAATGACTGCTTATTAACATAAGCAAAGATGTTAGAAATCATTTGTTTTGAATACAGGAAATATATTTGTATTCTATTCCTATCACAGTCCCGTTTAGTGACTTTGGGAAAATCATTTTTCTGTTTCCTTGAAATGTTTATTTGGAAAGAAAATGAAAACTGATATTAACATGATGATGTTTTGGGGAAGATTCAATATTATAATGTAATATAATAATAATGTATATGATTATTCAATAATGTAACGTAATGCCTTCCTTAAAAGCACTGGCAAATCAAACTCTTTTCTACAGTGAGCTAGCCTTTCAAGAAGTAATGTTAGTAAGCTGAACAACATTATTCAAATCTAAGGTAGCTTTTAAACCATCTAAAGTAGAAATCTTACCTTCAATAACTTTGAAAAAGTTTCTCCTCTTACTGTGAGAAAGATAGATAATTCAAATCTGTGATTTAAATATAGATCGTGAAAATGAAAGGCTGCACATATTAGAATTGCTCTTTCTCTCTTTCAAAATTGGCTACTGGTAGAGGAAGTCATCATGCATCAAAAAATTTTACCTAAACTTTCCTTTTTTAGTTTGGGAATGTCCGTTGGGCCTGACGATTGGGACCAGACAGACATCTGGAATCGCCCATTATCCTGGCTATGATTTGGCATCTCCCAGGATGGTCCATATTAACATATCCCTGGATAGCAGAAGTTATCATATGCCTTCATAGCATAACTTGTGCATTTTGGAAAGCATTTCTGAGAACAGATTTTTTCGACAATGAACACGCCAAAGGCTTGACATGAAAAGTACTTATGCCTAATGTCTGTCATTCTCTCTCTGCCAGTTCATCTTTCCTGGGCTGGCTCTCTGCCACACTGGCACCTGAAATGCAGCAAACAATGTGGCTGGATGCTGAAGGTGTGACCGTAAGTTGCTGTTATCTTCCAAGCAATTACCATATGGTGCGCAATTCAGCTCTTCATCTCCCTGTTCGTTGAGAGAATAATAACAATGACAATAATTCTATTTAATAATGTATTTTATCTTTATGGCCTATTTCATTCCCATATTTCTGTGCCTTTGAATTAATTGATGCAGGGAACCTTAGGTAACACTAAAGTTTAGTCACCTCTGCAGAGTAGGAGGCTATTGTATATAAAACAATTCTAAAGCAGGCTTGATGAAGGAATGAAAGGGATTAGCATATTGAAACAGGATTAGGGTGAAATTTTTTTTTAGAAATTGCCAAGTGAAGCATGCCTTTATACAAAGCAGGCCCCATGTTCATGTTTCTGCTTTTCAATATCATTCCTAAAAAATATTCTGTGACGTGTCCGTATAAACTTCTTTATTTATTTTAGAGGTAACTTCTGCAAAAAGTACAATGCTCTCCTGACTATTCCTTGGGTTTTCTACTAGGCTTTTATGAGAGCTTCTATAATACTATCATAAATATTTCTTGGGTTTTCTGCTAGGCCTCAGATTCAAGGTATGTGACTGTTGATTTTACCAAACTGAACCACACTGTTCACAAAATTACAAACTAGAAGAATACTGTTTTAAACTTTATAAGGAATCAGCTAAAAACTGAGATATGTTTTAAAGTTTATTCAGCCGATCAATATTTGCTGAATAATAATGTGTAAAAGATTCAATGTTTGTCTAAGTTTTAGTCCTGGAAGGCAAGGTCTTTGCATCATCATAATGGAGACTGAAAATTAAATCAAAGATTGTGATCCAGGATGAGAGGGGCTATGGTAGAGCATATAGTAAATTTGGGTATCTGTGAAGTCTTTCTGGAGAAGATGCTCACTGTGCTTTACTTTATAGGGGGAAGTAGAACTAATTTTATAAGATAGAAGGATGTTTATTATGTTAGAAAACATGCACATAGTTATGGAAGCCTAACCTCTACCACATATTCAGGAAACTGATTAATGTATTATTTGTTGTTAAATATATCATCCCTTTTTATTTTCAAAATAATCCTATCAAATGGAAAGCACAGGCAGTATTTTTCCCATTTTATGGAAGAGGGCATGACTCTTCCACAGTTGAACTTAGACCACTAAGTTACTTGCCCAAATTCAACTATAATGACAAAAACATATAGCCTTGAGATTTTTATTTTTGGTACTCTGTATCATGCACTACCTTGCGCTAATTCATATTCCATGAGAAAGATGGGCTATAATAAAGAGACATAGGAAGATGAATTCATAAAATGGGAAGGGACTTTTGAGAAATCTCCAGAGGAGAATATGCAGCCACTCTCCTTATGCAATCTACTGAGAATTTCTTCCTGGCCCCACAACAACTGTTTATTTTTATTTTTCTGTTTGCTGCATAAAAATTAATCACTGAAACCTTTCACATATTTAAGTACTGAGAAGCCTTTTCTTCCGAGTGATACAAATGTAACATTGAATATAATTTCAAAAATTATTATTGGATAACTTCCATGTACCAAATATATTGGCATTCTTAAGAAAGTATACGGAAGGTTACAAATACGAGTGTGGGACTTTCCATTCCTGTAGTAGACAGCAATTTAGTAAGGAATACTGACTGGAGGAGCTCTAAGTGAAGATAGAATAGGTACAAACAGCATAAATGTACACTGGGAATTTGAAAAAAAGAACGATTCTAAATTCATTGTGAGGTCACGTGGAAGATTTATTGGAGGAAGGAGAGTTGTACTGAAATCTAGAGAAGGCCATAATTTCAATAGATGTTATAGGATCAAAGTGGTTGCAGAGAAAGGGTACAACATGAGGGGAGACAGGGATCAAAAAAACCTAGGACACATTTTCTAAATAGAGTAATGAAGTGAGAATGTTAATATGGTGAAAGATACAAGTGGAAAGCTTAGAATAGATAGATATATTTATATTGTAGGTAACTATTAGGAATTAAAAATTGTAGTTCTATCAATATTATTTTCCTCTGAATATATAGATTATTTATATGTATTTGTAGGTAGGTCTATGATATAATGATATAGATATATAATTATATATAGTCACAAATATGAAACATTGAAAGCATTTTAATCTCGATTTCATCATTTATAGATGAAAAAACTGATGTCTGAAAAATTATACAAAGTTATGAAGATAATTAGCAACAAAAACAGGCTATAAACCAAGTGTGAATTATCAAGCCTCTAGGATGGCATTGTGCACACACACATAAAAAGTCCTTAAAATGGCATAGAAGAGCTTCCTAATCTATTCAGAATTTACATTTCTGGTTACATTTCCATAAGCATACTCCATTCTATTCTTTCTTATATTCTCACTGTTCCTGAGCTCCCAGCCTATTTTTCAAACCTTAAAGCCGTTGCAAATGCTGGTCTTTCTTCCAGAAATTTCTTCTTTGGTATGGATACTCGCATCTATATCTGCCCAATTCTTTGAAGAAAAAGAACGGTGATATGAAGACAACCCTGACCCTAACTTCACACATTGACATGGGGTTGTGATAGGTAAACCTTGAACTGGGTGATATCTGGATAGTACCATGAGATTTATTTATGTATGTAGTTATAATTTATAACCTGCTTACTTCCAGAAAGGATTTGAGTTAGCTAGCTAAAAGTTAAAATACTTGGAAAAAATCCTATTTTGAAGTTCTTTGATGTGAAAATTATCCTGCACGAGCTGGTATGCCGAGAGTTTCTCCTGATTTCTGCCTCCATGTCTGATCCATTTCAGCAGCGCAATTGCTTGATGAATTTTTTTTTTTTACGGAAATTTAACTGAACAACTCACACTCTCAGAAATGCTTTGATTTTACTTTGGTTTGTGCTCAGGGCAAAGATTTTGGCTCTGCCTTTCTCATCCACAATTGTGAATTCACTTTAAATAAAACGCAAAAGGAAATCAATATCCAGTGTCGTGGCTGAAAAATAAATGAAAGCAAACATACAGGGTGAAGTAAACATCCAGGCTTCTGTAACTAAACTCAATAAAAACAAAACAAAACAAATGTGATAAACCGAGAGGACTCTATTTCTCTCTATTTGCAAACGACCAAGGGCTAATAATTAGCAGCCTAAGATACTCTTCCTCTTCATTGCTGGTTGTAACATTTTGTGCATGAGGTAGGAGTTCTTAAATATTTATATAAGCATTTACCTGCCTATTTGTTGTTTTGTGATACCTTAAAGCTCTCTCTTCATACTCCTCCCTCCCTTCCTTTCTCCTTCCTTGCTCTTGAATTTGGGTTAAGGTTATTGAAAGGCCCTCTTGATGTAATATACTGTCATAGTGATGGGACTTACAATGCATTATAATGAAGCAAATTAAAACATAGATTGATTTTCATACTAAATTCTGTAACAATGTAGCTATTTAACTTAAAATGTATTTTTTTTGTGTGTGAAGACTTAAGCAAAAAGCACAGTTCTCAGGTGCATCCAGAAGCTGCAATAATAAGTAAGTAATCTGTGGCTATTGTATTAAAAAAGAAAAAACATCAGATGAAAGGAAGAGCTTAAGAATGATTCCCTTCTAACATGCTCGCAAGGGCAATATAACTAACCAACCTCAGTTGAAAAATTAAAGATCAATTTGGAATTTTAAAGCTTGTCAAAGGAAGAGGTGAGAACTCCATAAAATATCTGAGAGAGAGATATAAGAGCAAGAGAAGAAAGCCCAGGAGACTGAAAGGAGCCATGAAAGAATCACTTGAATCTGAACCTGATTTGAAATAAGGAATCCTGCTAATCATTCTTTGGTTCTTGATTCCTGGGTTTTTGTTTGTTTGTTTGTTTTGTTTCTTGAGACGGAGTCTCGCTCTGTCCCCAGGCTGGAGTGCAGTGGCACAATCTCAGCTCACTGCAACCCCTGCCTTACGGGTTCAAGCAATTCTCCTGCCTCAGCCTCCCGAGTAGCTGGGACTACAGGCACGCGTCACCACGCCCGGCTAATTTTTGTATTTTTAGTAGAGACGGTGTTTCACCATGTTGGCCAGGATGGTCTCAATCTCTTGACCTAGTGATCTGCCCGCCTTGGCCTCCCGAAGTGCTGTGACTACAGGCGTGAGTCTCCACGCACCGCTGTTTTCTATTTTGTTTTGTTTTGTTTTAATATAAAAATATTCTTCTTAGTTCCTGACTAATTTAATCACACACTCTGTCCTTCCCTTGGACAAGCATTGGGTTCTAATTCACTTCCAAATGTCCAGGCCAGACTAGCAAAACTATGCCATTACTGAATAAAACTAACGCCTTTAAGTTTTCATTTATTCGACAATTTGTTTCATATAGGTCTGTGTATTCATAGCGTTTCTTCTTCCAACTTCTAAGAAATCTGAAAGAACAAAGGGGAAATGCTTAGAAAAGCTATGTTGGTTTAGATGAGAAAGAATCAGGAGGATAAAAAGGCCTTGGACTGGAATAAAAAATAAATAAGAGACTTAGACGAAGTAGATTGTGACAAGGTGTTAGGAGAAAGATGAAAAGGGTTTTGGAGCATTTATAAACTCAAAGAATTTAACTCCCTTTGATGTGCCTTTAAGAGACGTCCACAAAAATTTACATTGTATTTTGGTATTTTTTGGAAGTCATATTTTGTGTTTTATTACTGTATCATCATACAGGTCTAACAACACTGAGGAGGTGATACACAATTCCTGTCTTTGTGAAATTCGAGGCGCAAATGGTAAGGACCACCCCCACCACAATAATGACAAAGTGTCATTAAATTTACATTTATTATCTCATTTAATATTTTCTGTGACTTCTCTTATTATCATCTAGACTTGTACAGAGGGTCCTTGACTTACAACAGTTTGGTTTATGATTTGGGGGGTTTACAATGGCCATACAATCATTTTCTTATTTTTCCTTTTCAGTACAGTATTCAATAAATTACACGAGATATGTAACACTACTATAAAATAGGCTTTGTGTTAGATGATTTTGCTCAACTGTTGGCTGATGTAAGTGGTTCTAAGCACTTTTAAAGGCAGGTTAGGCTAAGCTATGATGTTCTGGAGGTTAGGTGTATTAAATCCATTTTCAACTTACGTTGGGTTTTATCGGGTTATAACCCCATTATAAATAGAAAAATATCTGTGTTGTCTTTAAGGCTTTTGCCAACCTGAGGGAACTGTTCGTGGACAGGGTTAGAGAGGGTGAGTCCTCTCTATCCTCATCACACTTTGCCCTGTATCATGTCTATGTTTCATGAGGATAGAAAGATTTGAAAATTTGAAGACAGATCATCTTGATTTCAACTTTTAAATTTTTATCCTTACTTCCAGGCTTAAAACACCCACTTTAGTGCATGATATTAATTATTATTTAGATTTGTCCATAGCTATTAAGTAAATTATCTATAGTATTAGAAAACCAGTTAATACATAAAAATATAAAGAATTACTCTTCCTGGTTACATAGTGTGGATTTTACAAACTATATTTGACTGTTACATTAGCCATGAGTTGATGCTCAACAACCATGGTTTCAATCAAATGTCATGTGCTTCCTAACATTTGCTAATTGATAGTGATAACTAACTAAACTAGAGCACTTAGTATTTGCCAAACCTCAGTATGAGTATTTTCAATATATTAACACATTGCATCCTCCCAGAAATCCCTAAGGCAGGTGCTATTATGACCACCATTTACAGATGAGAAAACTAAGGCAAAGAAAGCCTAATGAATGTGCATGTAGCCTTACTGCAAATGGAAGAACCAGGATTCAAACCCAGTTTTGGTGGCTTGTAATTGGTTTTTATGATTAAATCCACTTCCATATTAATGCATCTGTTGAGCTTAGGATCATCATCACTTCTATTCTAAGGGGCCAAGCAGTGACTTGGATTGATACATGCTAATGTGTTTAAGGAGAAACTTGGTGATGTCTAGTTCCTTTGTCCCAGACACTTCTCTGCTCTTTATATTTCAACAATGGCCTTTTAGAGGTCATTTATATTAGATTCAGAATTGGTAAGAGTACCTTCAGGTAATTTCCTCATTTGAATCCTCCTAACAATCAGCTAGTGAGATGAGTACCATTACCCCTTTGTACCAGCAATCTGGCCTAAATATCAGAAAGCTTACATTATCTGTTGGGCCACAGAGCTGGTCTGTGCTATAGTCCAGAATCAGACCACATTAAAAAAAAATACATATTTTTATATATATATATAACATATTATATATAATATATATTTTATATATTCTAGGGATTTTTCCACACTCTCATATTGGCTCTCCTAACTCCATAGCCTTCAAGAACGTGCAGACCAGAAAATATCCTAATTAAAACCTACTACAAGACAAGAATAATAATCAAATGTGAAGCAAATGTTATAGGGGAAATTTAAGTGCTTTCACCTTGCAGAGCCCCAAATATTCATCCTGAAAATTAGGAACAGTCTCAAGTTTGACCATGGGTTTTGTTACTGTTTTTTTTTCATGAAGGAATTTTGATGCAATAATGAAGCATAAATTATTTCAATGATTGACTGAATCAAATTATAAAGTAATATAGTGAAAATGAGTTGCTAGGACTGAGAAAAAAATGTTTACCAGGAACATCAAAAGCAAAATGTGCAGGCCTGGCTACTAAAATACAAGCAACCTTCCTCAGCTGAAAAGACAAGCGAACATTGAATTATAGAACCTTCTTCTATGACACACCTCTAACAGAACAAAGATTTTCAACTAAGAACATAATCTTGATCCTTAAGAAAGTGAGATAAGACTTTTTCAATTCTTCATTACTTGAGTAACTTATCAAATATGTATTTTTATCTGTTTAGCAATTTTGAGAAATAGAGGTCATAATAAATTCTACTACCTTTATCAACCACCCTACCACACATCACTGTATTTTGGTTCTGGAAATCAAGAAATTAAACTTATCCCTATAATATCAAAATTGGTAAACTTAAAAAAACTTGAGATATGAAAGATATGTTACATTTCATGCTCAGATTGAACTAAAGCAAATATGATATTAAATTAATTCTCCATTTGCTTTTGAGGGTATACGTGTACGTCTGTATGGCTACAAAAATAACAATGTAATTCAATTTGTGGTTTAGTATTTTCAAGTGATCTTATTTGATTGATAGAAACACACACACATATGTATATGAAAGATATTTTGTATAAATAAGGGCAAAGGAAAATCATATTAACTAAGGCAGGCAAATGCATTTAAGCACTTATGATACAAGTTAAAATTAAATAAACGATTTCTTGTAAGAAACAGGTCTACACACTAACAGACATCGTAACTCTCTCATTAATTATTGACTGATTTATCCCACAGTCAGACTGATGTTGTGATGTTGTGATTTAATGTTCTAAGTAAGTGAGAAGAAACATAGATTCAAGTGATTATTTTAGAATGTATAGTAGCTTGAATCAGAGATTTACTTTTGGGATTGAAAGATAGAATGGGTTAGAGATAGGGTGAGAGTAATACACCTTAAAATAAATAAAGAGAGTCACAGAAGACAGAAAAATGTAGTAAGTTAAATCTGCATAGTAGAAGTTGCTCGGCAATTTTACTTAAAGAATCAGATGTTGTATCAACAATACCCAAAGACACTGAGTAACTGATACATCTCCACTTTAACTCATACTGGATGCTTGGCTTCAAAAGCAATTTTACATTGGCTAAATGCAACTTGATATAAGAATATAAAAATGACGAAAGCTGCTATTTGGAATTTCAACAATAAAGAAGCAGAAAGATAATTCCATAGCTTGATTTTCTCTAATCTATCTTAATGCTAAACAAAAGCTACATTCACCTGCTCTTCTATGTGACTATGTCGTGGCTATGTGGACTTTGCTGTCTCTCTCTGTCTCTATCCCTCTCTTGTCCCCTCTCTCTATTATTAATTACACTTAAATTTTATTCCAAGATCTTACTTTTCAACCACTTAAATATATCATTCTGACTAGACTGAAAAATTCAGTGCAAGATTTGTGTGTGTGTATGTGTCCATGTGGGCAGAGGTATATTTGTGTGCATGTGTACCCTGAAAGGGGGTACCGTGGGTAAAACTGATGACAAAGATAGATGGAGAAGTGCAAAAAAAAAAAAAAAAAAAAAAAAGAAAGAAAGAAAGAAAAGAAAAAGAAAAAGAAAAAGAGAATAGGATAAACAGCCTCTGTTGCCAGGACATAGACAGAAACAGTCTCTTAGGTCTTCTGTAACATTTCAAGCAGTCCCACGGGGGAAGAAAAGGTGGAACTCAAACTGGTGGAAAAGGAATTTGGAGGAAATAGTGTCATCACCAAAGGCATCTTTACCAGGCTCCCTCCTTTTCCCTGAGCTGTAACTAATGACCTCACCAACTTTGGCATCACAAAGGATTGTTAACCATTTTGACATCATTGATAAGCAAATTCACTATGATAGTGGCTTAATCTGATTTTTAACACCCACCTTATTTTATCAATCAGTGTTTTAGCTGTAATGACTGTTAACTCCCATTAAAATTGCTAAACCAGCATAAATGGTCAAATTTCTCCAAATGATTTGAAAGAGGTGGTAGATAATGCAATGTGACAAATTTGTGCTATAGCTGAGCCTTGTTAAAGAGGCGAGAGCATTTTTACCCTACTCAATTTATAAGACTCTATTAAAATTAATTTTTTAGTGAGTGAAACTTCTTTATGAAGCTAACTGCAGGGTTCAGGAGAAATACCCAGGTTTGGGGTCAACCACTTTAGATCAGGCTACTTCCAGAAATGCAGTCTAACTGGCTGGAGAAGTGGAGTGTTATTAGCCCATTTTCACACTGCTATAAAGAAATACCTGAAAGAAAAAGAAAAAAGAAAATAAATATCTGAAACTGAGTAATTTATAAAGAAAGGGGTTTTATTGGCTCATAGTTCCACAGGCTCTACAGGAAGCACGGCTGGGGAGGCCTCAGGAAACTTACAATCATGGTGGACAGTGAAGGGAAATCAGTCACATCTTACATGGCTGGAGCAGGAGGAAGAGAGAGAATGGGGAGTTGCTATACACTTTTAAACAATCAGATCTCCTGAGAACTCACTCAGTCATGGGAAAAGCAAGGGGGAAATCCACCCCCATGATCCATTCACCTCTCACCAGGCCCGTCATCCAAATTGGGGATTACAGTTCAACATGAGATTTGGGTGGAGATACAAAAATTCAAGCCATATCATGGAGTTATAAACTATAAAAATTGAAAGGAAAATTTACTTGGGCTATACCCTAGATACAAATAACAAAGTCATTTTTCAGGAACTGATGATATGGATTTCAATAGGAAATTTCTTTTATTCAAACCTAGCAAGGATGGTTTGTGGGCTCACATAGGAACTTATTTCAGAAGGGCCTTACATACGGTTTAAAGTTTTGCTGTTGCCATATTAAAATTGTTAATTTTTGAACAAGGGACTATATAATTTTATTTTGTACTGGGCCCTTCAAGTTTTATAACCACATTTGCAGGACTGGGTGGGGTAGGAGCAGAAGGTGCTACTGGAAGTGTAGAAAAAGGGGATCTAGATATTAAAGCTATGTTTCCAATTATAATTTCCAATTATAATTTCATAAATAATAGAATCAGCTCAAAATCTATACCATTCCCTCCCAGGACTAACAACTTATGTATGCATATAAATGTAAGGAATCTCTGGGCTCACTTTGCTATGGTCTTCTGATCCTTGTGAAGGGGGAAAAACAAAAAAAAAATGAGTGTATAATTTTATTAAAATCTTCATCCTAAACTTTATACAGTAGCAGTTTATATACTAGCAGATTGTTTGGCAGAATATCAGAGATAAAGTTATACAACCTGGACAGTTCACATTCACTTTCCTTGTACCTAGCAGGGAAACTGGTTATTGCATTTTCCAGAAGATTGAATTGTTATAATTACATTATGTGTTATAATAATATTCAAATAGCTCCCAGTGTCTGGCGGACACTTATCTGTATGTTCTCAAGGGTTTCTTTTTTTTTTTTTTTTTCTGTCTCAGAACACTTTAGGTAGCCAGATGTGGGAATATTAGAGAGTCCTTGGAAAGGGCAGTTTCTTGATCTATTAGACACATGAGGATATCATTAAATTAAGATAACAAATGGAAAGACTATCCTCATATTTATGACCCTAAGAAAAACCACTTTCATTGTCAACTGAGGTTACATTTTTATCAAATTAGGAGAGGTTAATTATTAACATTTTTTCTCAGTGGTTAAGGGCAAAGCTAGAATATGACTTTTTAAGTATAAGAGTTGGAATTTACGTTTTTTGTTATCTCAAGACAAACAGAACTTTTTTCTCATCCCCACATTTAGAAATAAAATCAAAACAAATAAACAAAAACTTAGTTTTAGTCTATTGATTTTATTTCTGAAGCATCTCTTGATCTTTTCACTTCTTTTTATTACAACTGTCATCATCTTAGTATAAGCCAGAGTCATATCTAACCTAAGCTACTGGCTAAAATTGATGTCTTTTCCCTTTGGTGTCACTTCACTCCAAGTTATTTTTTACATTATAGCCAATAGGATCCTCCTAAGCCACAAATCTGATGAAATTACTTTTCTACTAAAGACAGAGTTCCAATGGCTTCCTGCTTTTCTTGTAATAAAGTTCAAAATCCCTAGTTCTGTTTCTATCACTGTCTAACACAGATCTCATTTTTTATTAGTATTTCCAAATTCTATTTTCCTGACTTAAGGGAAAATTTTTTTCTAAAACCTTTAGAGACACTGGTTTTACAGCGTGGAACCTAACAGCAAATTCCTTGTTTTATGGGGTTTGTACTTTAGTGATTATCATATTAATATCATAAGAGAATTAATACGATCCTGTTGGGTAGTGCTTAGTGCTATGACAAAAACTACAGCAATCAATATAGAAGATGCTGATGTCAGTAAAATGATGGACTAGGACATTCTCAGCAAGACTGGAAGAGAGACCATTACTTCCAATGCACAGACACCAACCCAAGGATATCAGGATTACAAAAGATCAGGCAAACATGACATCACCAAAGTAAACTAATAAAACTCTGGTAATCGATTTTAGAGAAATAGAAATCCATAGACTGTCTTACAAGTAATTCAAAATTATAAACTCAAAGTAACTCAATGAGTAACAAGAGAACAGAGAAAGACAACTAAACTAAATCAAGAAAACAATATATGAACAAAATTTGATGTTCAATAAAGAAATAGAAACTGAAATAAAGAACCAAATGAATGTCATGGAGATAAAGAATATAATAAATGAACTGCGAAACTAAATAGAGAAACTTCAACAGTAGTAGTATTTTTAAGGAGGAAAAATAATCAATGAACTTAAAGACAGTTGAATTGAAATTATTCATTTAAAGGAATAAAAACAGAAAAGAACGAAAAAGATGAAGAAAGACTCTATTACTTATGAGACACTAAAAAATAAACCTATATATGCATTGTAGGAGTTCAAGTGGGAGAAGAAAAGAAGGAAGACAAAGAAAATATGTTGTATAAACCATGTTTGAAAACTTTAAAATCTAGGGAGGGAAATAAACACTCAGATTTCTGAGATCTAAAGGTTGCCAAATACCTTCCATGCAAAAATGTCTATGTTAGAATACATTATAATTAAATTTTCAGAAGCCCAAGAAAATAAAAGATATTGATAGCACCAAGAGAAAAGTGACATGTTACATACAAGATAATCTTCTTAAGACTATCAATGAATTTCTCAGCAAATACTTTACAGGCCTAAAAATATTTGGATAATATATTCAAAGTACTGAAAGAAAACAAAACAAAATAAAACTCTCAACAAATAATACCATCCTAGTTTGTTTGTTTGCTATAAAGGAAGACTTGAGGCTGGGTAATTTATACAGAAAAGCGTAATTTGGCTTTTAGTTGGCTCTTATTTGGCTCATGGTTCTGTAGGCTATACAAGAGCATGGCATCAGCATTCATCTTATTAGCTTCTGGGGAGGGCTTCATGCTGCTTCCACTCATGGTGGCAGGTGAAGAAGGGTCAGCATTTCACCGCAAGAGAGAAAGAGAAGGAAGTGCCAGGCTCTTTTCAATGACCAATTCTTGAGGGATCTAAGAGTAAGAACTCTCTCTCATAAGAACACATCCTCCTACCAGGCCCAGCTTCCAACATTAGAGATCAAATTTTAACATGAGACTCAGCAGGACCATCCAAACAATATCCAAATTATAGCAAATATTTTACAAAACAAAATTGTCCTTTAAGAAGAAAGGAGAGAAAAAGAGGCTAAAACAAACAAAAACTGGGATTATTTTAGCACTACATCTGCCTTATAAGAACTAAAAGGAACTTTTCAAGATAAAGCAAAAAGATTGTACACAAAAACATGAAAGAATATGAAAATATAAATCTCATTTATGAAGGTAAATATAAAGACAAAAATATTGTTATACTGTAATGATGGCATGCAAATGATGTTATACATTAATTAATAAATTAAATGAAAAAAGTAGTAAGAATAATTGTAATCAATATAGAAAGAAGTAAAATCTGATCTTAATTATATAAAATGTGTGTTTTTTGCATGTGTGCATGCTTAGAGGTAAATAAAGTGTATAATTTCTTTAAACAATTGAAGTTATCAGCTTAAAATAGGCTGCTGTAACTATAAAATTGTCCTATGCGTACAATGACACACACACACACATGAATATATGACGTACAGTAGTTACACAAAAGATTAAAGAGAAAACAATTAAATCATACTACTACAAAAAATTGCCACAGATAAGAGAATAAGAGAAACACGGGAATTATAAAACAAACATAAAACAATTAGTAAAAACTTGCAATATTAAGGTCAATCCTATCAATAATTACCTTGGATATAGATCAAGTAAACTCCTCAATCAAAAAACGTAAAGCAGACAAAATATATACTTTAAAAAAGAGTCAAACAGAAATTTTGCTGTTAAAAACACAAATACTGGACTAGAATATTCCATAGAAAGCTTTAACAACAGACTCAATAAAACTGAAGAAAAAATCAGTGAGCTCAAAGATTAATCATTTGAAATTCTCCAGTCTGAGGCACAGCAATAACAACAAAGGAGTGAAGAAAGTCAGTGGATCTATGTGAAACCATCAAACAAACCAATTTACACATTATGCTAGTTCCAGAAGTAGTAGACAAAGAAAAAGGGGAAGAAAGCTTACTGAAAGAAAAAAAAAAATGACAGAAAATTCCCAAATCTGAAGAAGGAAATTACTGGATCCATGAAGCTCAAATAACTGTAAATAAAGTCTATATATACAGATCTTTTCTGAGACACAATATAAGCAAATTCTCAAAAGTTAAAACAAAGATAATTTTGAAAGAAGCAAGAGATAAGCAAGTGAACACATACAAGGAAAACTCCACAGGACTAACAGCAGATTTCTCAGCAGAAGCCTTGTAGGTGAGGAGAGACTGGGATAATATATTCAAAGTTCTGAAAGAAAAGGAAGAAAACACTACCAACCAAGAAAACTAGAGCTCTCAAAAATATCTTTCAGAAATGAAGGCAAGATAAGCACTTTCACTTTCCCAGGTAAGCAAAAGCTGTTAAAGTTCAAGGCCACTAGACTTGCCTTACGAGAAATACTAATGGAAGTTCTTCTAGTTGGTAAACAAGGGCACTTACAATATGTAACATGATAAAGTGTAGAATTCACTGTAAAGGTAAGAATATAGTGTAATTCAGAATACTATAATTCTGTAATGGTGGTGGTTAAATACTTTTTAGCTTTGGCATAAAAGTTAAAAGACAAAAGTATTGAAAATAAGTATGTTACAAAAATGTGGTAATGGACACATATATGTAAAGGATGTATATTGGGGTATATACAACATAAAATGTGGACGAGGAGAAATTAAATGTAGGATTTTTGTATATGGTTGAAGTTAACTTGTTATCACCTTAAAATAGACTGTTATAAGATATTTTATATAAGCCTCATGTAACCAAAAAGGACAAGCCTATAGTAGATACACAAAAGACAAAGATAAACAAATCAAACATAGCACTGTAAACATATCAAGGTGCCTCAGTGGAGTAGGCAGCACATCAGTCTCATAGTCAAAGCACAGCACTGCAAAAATATAAAATCCTAAATTAGGATAGCAAGCAAGCAAGAAATAATGGAACAAATGTACTACAAAACCATCAGAAAAAAATTAACAAAATGGCAGTAATGAGTTCTAACCTATCAATAATTACTTTAAATCTAAGTGGATTTAATTTTCGATTAAAAGACAGAGTGAATGGATTAAAGAAACAAGATCTAACTATATCTACAAGAGATTCACTTTAGCTTTAAGAAAATACATAATTTGAAAGTGAAGGTATAAATAAAGATATTCCATGCAGATGGTAATGAAAAGAGAGTAACTGGACATTATTTCAAAAATTGTCACAAAAGATAATTAAGGTTATCATGTAATGATAAAGGAGCCAATTCATGAAGATGACATGCTAATTGTAAATATATATGCACTGAACTTTGGAACACCTAAGTGTAATTCAAATGTTAATAGAACAAAAGGGAAAAGTAGACAGCAATGCAAAGTCCCCTTAGTAAGGGACTATGATACCGTGCTTTCGACAATGGATACATTATTTAGACAGAAAATTCCTGGAGTAGAAAACACGAAAAGAAACCCAGAGAAAAACTTAAAGGAAATTTTGTGTGACTGGAGCAGTGTGAACACAGGCAAGATGGGTTAAGAAATGTTGCTGGAAATCAGATCATGCAGACAATTGTGAGGCATGGGAAGAACTTTACATTTTAGTGTATGATGGGTAGCTACTGAAGTCCAAATGGAATCATCACATTACCTTATTCGGTTTTGGAAAGTGCATCTGGGTTACCTCAGAAGAATCTACTGTAGGGGAAATAATGGCATCAGAAAGTCCTGCTGGGAATTAGTAGTTTCATTTGCATAGTCCAGGAAAGAGATTCATACAGTTTGAGCAAGCTGAGGGTAGTTTGATTTGTGACAGAATTCAATGATAGATTTTAAGTGTAATAAAGCTAGGCATCATGGGTACCCACAAGGGTTTTCCCCAGTAAGTAAATGACTGTAGTATTTACTGAGGAAAACATCGAGGAAGGAGAAGATATGTGTGAGCTATGGAAGGAGGTACTATACAGTTTACTTTTAACATAGAAAGTCTCGCATATTTTTGGTAGAGATTTTTAGATGCTCCCCAAGCCCATTCCTGCTTCAGAAACACAGGAACATCACATTATTCTGCCTTATTTATATCTTGTTTGAAACTCTAAAATGTGGCAAGAAGTGATATAAGGCACTTCTGAGCTGTCTATCTCTGCATCCCTCTGTCCCTTTGTCTCTTTCCGGAATATCTATCAGTAAAATGGTTGACATAGTATTGACACACAATGGAAGGGGTCCTCTTGGAGGAGAGTTACTTGGAAAGCCCACCTTTATTAATGTTAAATTGTATTACTTAGAGTCAATAACCAGACAGAAACCACAAAGTAATACGAAGAAGAAAAATATAAGAATTATTAAGTAAAACAGAGTAACAAGAGCTTGGCTAGAAAGACTTATGAGAATGTTAAGGAATAGAGAAATAGCAAAATACAAGGGGTAGCCTCTATCTTTAGGACTGAAAGAACACTTAAGAAGAAACCCTCACCCCAAGACTGAGATTCTTAACTTATAGAGTTGTTCCTGGCCTTGACTCATTGAATGTAAAATTTGCTGTAGTGACACCCTAGTACAGCTTGATGGAATGCCACTATCTGGATCTCGCTAGAAATTTAGCCTCTAAGGTGTCAAGAGGGGCAAAATACCTCATTTAAGACACTTTGCTATTAAACTACTTAAGGAGATTGATGGCCCCAAGTGGGTGGGTGCTGATAGCTACTATTCACATCGTAGCCATCCCGAATAAGCCTTCCACATGCAGGAGATAACACTGAAGAAGGTGTAGGTACTGCAGGAGACTGACAAGAAAGTGCATTGAAGCCCTCAAATTACTGCCTTCTATAATGTCTCCCTCATGCCTTCTGCTGACAAAGCTTAGCACCATATGAACTAGCAAAATAAAGATATTTAAATAACTCAGTTTTATGTTTTACAGATCTGGAAATTAAGGGCCAAGTTGGAACTGAAAGAAGATAAATTGATCACTGTAAAATTACTCTGTTTTCTTCTGTCTTGCTTGATGTTTGATTTCAAAAATGTTAACTATAAATTTTGTTTTGTTTCTCTAAATAGATGGTTTTTTTTTTTCCTCTCTGAGATTGTCTTCAATATATTCCTCAGTTTTTATTTATCTGAGTAAGATATGCTTTGGTGTTTTTTATTTTGTTTTGTTTTTTGAGTCTGGGATAATATTCAATCTGTTTGGTGTTCTCTGATCTACCAAGACCTATGATTTGGTGTCAGTGCATGATTTTTACAATTTATCAGTTATTATGTCTTCAAATATGTTTTCTAACCTATTCTGTTTTCTTCTTGAACTCTAGTAATGTGAATTGAAGTTTTGGTAATGTCCTGTAACTCTTACATGCTCTTTTTACTTTTTATTATTTTTTCTTTTTTTCTTTATGTTTCCATTTGAATAATTTCTATAGACCTATCTTCAAGTTAATTGATTATTTCCTCAGATATATTATATCCAGTGATGATCCCATAGAAGACATTTTTTTATGGTAGAGTTTTCCCAGTCCAGCACTTCCATTTTTTTCCTCATACATCTTATCTCTTCTATTGAAATTATCTCTCTGATTTGCATGTTTTACATCATTTCCACTAAATCCCTTAACACATTAGTAATAATTACTTTAAATGTCCATCAGCCAGGCGTGATAGTTCATGGCTATAATCCCAAGAACTTGGGAGACTGAGGCAGAATGATCTCTTGAGGTCAGTAGTAAGATACTAGCTTGGGCAGCATAGTGTGACCTCACCTGTAAAATAATAATAATTTAAAAAAAAACCACACAGCCGAGGATGGGGGCACATGCCTGTACTTGCAGCTTTTTGGGAGGCTGAGGCAGGAGGATTGCTTGAGCTGAAGAGTTCAAGGCTACAGTGAACCATATTTTGTCACAATGGCTCTTGCCTATAATCCTAGCTCTTTGGAGGCTGAGGTGGGAAGACTGCTTAAGACAAGTTGGAGACCAGCTTGGACAATGTAGTGATATGTTGTCTCTACAAAAAAATGTTAAAATTAGCCAGGTGTGGTGGTGCACACCTGTAATTCCCAGCTACTTGAGAGGCTGAAGCTGAGGAGGGAGGATTGCTTGAACTCAGGAGATCAAGGCTGCACTAAGCCATGGTCATGCCACGCACTCCAGCCAGTCAACAGAGCAATAACTTGTCTCTTTAATTTAAAATCAAACATTTTTAAAATTAAAATAAACAACTTTTTAGTCAGGTAGTTTCAACATCTTAGTGTAAGAAACGGATATACATGCCGCTACCTTTAGGATGTTGTTAAAAACAATCATTGTATCTGGGAGATACTAATCCAAGTTTAGTTCTAACGATTGCTTTATCTTTTCTGAATATCTTTTTCTTTTTCGCCATTTCTATGCCGTGTGTGTGTGTATTTTGGAAAGTTGAACATGTTACATAAAGCATTGGAGACTGTCGTAAAATGATTTTTATGCTTGAAAATGGGCGGAACCCATTTGTGTTCAAGGGAAGCACACCTTCCCCTTGATTTTGTTGGTGTGGCTTTCTCAGTTTTCCTGCCCTTCCTTCAACTGTAGTTTTTGGTCCCACTTACTGCTGTCCCCCTCCCTTTCTTACAATTGTCCCCACTTACAATTGTTTCCTCCCCCACCCCATGTTTTCTTTTAATCTCCCAGATACAATGATTTTCTTAACAACATCCTAAAGGTAGCAGCATGTATAAACTGTTTTCTTACAGTTTAAGGCTGTTGGTCCATAGTAGAGGTAGGGGAGAAGAACCCAGGCAGAATTTCTTGCCCCTCTTTCATGGCTGATAGTCCCTTATTTCAGTTCTACACCACAACGATTTTTTTTTTTTTAAAGAATTTTTATAAACTTTCTCTCTGGTGAAATCTGTGACAAGAGGATATGAACCCTCCAATTTCTTTGACTCTTAGGGGTTTCACACTGTCATGGAGACTCACAGTTGGCCTTCTCCAAACTGTCAGCTCTTCCAGCTGAACTCTTGACTGGTGTCTATTGCATCTGCCCAGCTTGAGAACATGCTTACATCACTGTTGTCCCTGAAGACATAAATTCTTTTTAGATGTTGAGACCATTGTTTGCTTCCTGACTTTCTTTTTCCAAAGGAATAAGAAAAATGGTTGATCTTTGAAGCTAGTCTGGTGTTTTTTCTTAGAAAGAATTAGAGCAACACTTCTTGCATTTCTAATACATGGTTCAGAAGCTCTTAATTCCATATGGCAGATTTTAAAATAAATACTAAATACATACTTATGAACATGGATAGGATTGATCTCCAAATATTAAGTAAAACATAAATTTGCTAAGTGGTGCATATACTATACTGAAAATTATATTATTTAGAAAACACAGAGCAATATGAGGTAGTGCTTATATATATATTCATATTTTAAACGTATAAAAACAGACTGGAAAGGTACACAGCAATGCTATTATAGTGATTACCCCTGGGGATAGGGCAATAAAAAGAAATTTCAACTTTATCTGCAATGGTCTATTTCTTTTATAAAAAATTACTTTAATGTCTGACTAGCACATCAACTGAAGTATCCTCAAAGCCAAAAGCATCATATATATTCCTTATGATGTGCCAGTATGAGCTTAATTAGTGACTCAGTTATGGCAGCCATTCTGAAGGCAGACAATAGACAGTTATCTTTAACACTCCTTAGTGTTGCAGTTATTTCAAATTTAGATTACATGTGGATTGCATATATTTTATTTCCTCTACCACTACATCAGTGTCATGTGCTTTTTGGGGGTGCATTTTTCCCACTTTGAAGCAGACCTGACATACACTTGCAGAGACCCTATTCCTCTAGCAAGTGTTCTACATGAATGCTTTCATAAGAAATTACCAACCCTATTCTTAATTTTGGCTGCACATAAACATCTTACACTTGTTAAATTAATGATTAAATACATTTATCCACATCCTAACATGAGGGGTCACCGCATAAACCTCTTCAATTGATGTGATAAGGAAGAGCGACATGCCCAATATTTACACACTGCCAACAGTCTATATTATTATAATATTTAGAAAACAGAGCAATATGAGATAGTGCTTATGTATATTAGTGCTATATTCTTGCTGGGAAGATAAAGGCTGCACAATTGTAGTAGACAAAATCACTATGTTGAGAGAAAGTATGTTGGAAGAACTATATGCCCATATATACATATACATAATATTAATCAGTAAGTAGTAAAAGTATCACCATTTTAGTCTATGACAAGTTCCAGAAATCATAAGTGGGAAGCATGTCATCAGGCAAAGCTATTAGAAGGTCTTCAAAAGATTAAAGACAGCTCCAGTGAACATTCCCAGGATATCTTAAAGGAAAGCTATGAAATCTTCCTTCATTATTATCTTCTATTATTCTCTTTCAGCAGCATATAAAGATATTTAGGGAATGGTTAGTAATTAAGAAAGTAAGCAATTATTGGTAGGAAACTTTAAAAACTAACTTAGATATCATTTCATTTGTGTCTAAAGTGTATTAAAATGAAATTTCTGTAGTATCAAAATGTAAATTATTAAAATTTAATAAAATAATCATTAGTTTTTTTCATATAAGTTAGACACATTTAGGTAATTGATTTATACTGAACACTCTCCCCTTGAAGTGGTAGAAAAGGCAGTGAATAACTGTGGCTATAATAAATTAAACAAATTAGTGTAAACTATTTTGAATATTTTTAAAACAACTCAAGTAATTGTGAAAATAACTCTGCTTTTCTCTGTGGTATGAAGCAGATACCAAATGCTTAGAAACTGAGAGAATGAACAAAGTCAATGAGGGAAAGTCAAAAGAACCTGGGTTTCTTAACTTTCAGTAAAAAAGAAAACACAAAGAGGGGCACGTTTATATCACTGAAGACTTTGCTATCTTTTTTCCTGCTGCCCTTTCGTATCCAGGACTATATGGGTCCCAAGAGGATTTAGAGATCCACTTTTATACTCTTTAAATATCTTGTTCTAGAACTTAATCTTTATTATCACCATCATGCCCCAAAATAATAGCAGTAAGTACAAAGAAAAAACAAAGAAAACTCTGCAAAAATCCATTTGCCTCTCTTTGCTGAGCTCCTAGTAGGGCATTTGTATTCAGCCCATCCATGTTCCTTCTTAACTCTCTTCCATGCAGGAGTGCCTGCTATGCCCCTGTGCCCAAGGGACAGCAAATTAAGTGCTGAAATGGAAGATATCTCACATCTCAGATGAGTCTGATGTCATTATTACTAGAAAACATAAGCAATAAAAATCAAATATGAATAATCTCATCTTTTTTTCCACAAGCCTGTCTCGCCCTCTGCCTACAGAGATTTAGTCCAGCATGCTTCCTCTAGTTCCTGCCTCAAATACGCCAGTGCTGAGAGTCACAAGTCCTTATGCTAGGTCCTACTGTAAGGGGTCAACTAATATCTGCAGTCAAGACCATTAATATATCACAAGGGTTTTAATTCCCTGAAGAGCAAAGAATAAAATGTAATTAGAGAATCATTTTACAGTTATCCTGAAACCCATGCTACATTCCATGGAGGAAATACACAATTAGGTGGAAGTGAAAGAAAAAGAGAATAAGACAAACTTATTGTTCCTTAAATATGATAAACTGACAAAAAAATAAACGTGTTTAGACAATTCAATTGATTATCTATGATATGAGAAGATTTCTAACTGACATAGTAGAATAAATCTCCTTTCTCAAGTGACCAAGTAAGTCAAAAGGAAGGATATTTCATGATCAGCATAAAGTTATTATTATTGAACAGTATAGATAAAAGATAATTTAGGGCCAATTAAGTATTACGTCTTCATCCTTGTCTCAGTCAGGTAAGAGTGATGAGATATCATCTTGATTTACATTGTAATTATGTTTGTAGGAGACATGACATAGATAACAGCTTTGATGACTCCCAATAAAATTATTACTTGAATTTGTCACATTAGTAATTAAAATGTTTTTCTATCAAAATCAGAACCTTCACTTCCTATCAAGATGGAGTAATAGAGACCAAATTTATACTCCCACCTGAAATAACAAAACCAAACAAACAAAAAAAAGAAATCACAGTTCTCAAGATATTAGATATTAGGTGATGAAAGGCTGTGCTCTTTAAGGGATGAGGGAAAAAGTTGACTTCTGTAATTACTTCAGTTTACTGCCTAAGGAAAAGAATGTCTAGGCTGCAGTGCAAGCAGGAACACAGGCAGTGACTAACTCTCCCCCCGAATTGAGAAAGCAGATCGGAGAATCCAAAGATGCCAACATGGCTAGAGTTTGAAGCGCAGAGAGGAGAAAGCTTAAGAGAGAGAGAAATCAGAACATCTGAAGAGAATTCTTTCTGATTACTCAAGAGAGTCCTGGTCACAGCATACGTGTAAGGAAATTACAGGAGGTCAAAGAACCGCAGAAAAGACAAAATGGAAAAGTCATCCAGGCACACACAGATCTGGCCATAGAGTCTGCAAGAGTATCAAATGTCACAAATTTGTGAGACCTCTAGTAGTAAGAGCGTCTTGTCACAAAAGTGGGGAATAATAAGCCCATAGGAAATCCTGCTCTGGTCTTGCCCAACACAGTTTTAAAAAGTATGACCAAAAAGAATCACACTGTTCAAATAATTACATCACCCATAAAAATTTATATTTACAAAGGTATAAAAATATCCACACCCAACAGGGTAATATCATGATGCCTAACATTTAATCAGAAAAAATTACTGGGTTTGCAAATAAGCAGTAAAATACAATCCATAGGAAAAAATAGATTCATCAAAACTGAGCCAAAAATTAAACAGGTAACATAACTGGTGGACAATAACATTAAAAAATTATAATTCTATTCCATATGTTCAAAAAACTAGAGAAAAAATTGAGCATACAAAGTAGAGACATGGAAAGTACAAAAAGACATAAATTGAGCCTAAAAAAATACAATGATTGTTATAAAATATACAATGGATGGGATTACTCAGATTAAATGAGGTAGAAAAAATGGTAAATTTGAAGACATAGCAACAGAAATTATGCAAAGTAAAAGGAAATGAGTTTAAAAAGTAACTGAAAAAAATAAAGTAAGTCCAGCAGCAGTGAGCAGTGAAAGAACTTCAAGATGCCATTTAGTAAGGATATAGGAAATTTGAACAACATTGTCAATCGACTTGACATAATTGAGGTTTATAGAATATTTTACCCAAACAGCAGACTTGTTTTCAAGAGCACATGCAACATTTACTAAAAGAGTCTGTTTTTTTTTTTCATAAAATAATGATCAATTTTAAAAAATTCAAATTATACAAAGTATATCCTCAGGTCACAATACAATAAAATTAGATAAAAATAACAGAAAGATAATAGAAATATATTAAGCAATTGAAAACTAAACTACACATTTATAAACAACTTAAGAATCAAAAGTAAAATCAAAAGGAATAATAGAATGCATTTTGAAATTATAAGAAGCAAAATCTCAACATGTCAAGTTTGAAGAATGTAAAGGGACTTATAGGGAAATTTAAAGCACTAAGTAGCTATGTTAGGAAAGAAAAATATCTCAAAGGAATAACTTCAATTGCTACCTTAAAAACTGAAAAAAGCAAATAAAGCCTCAAACAGATAAAAACAAAATTATAAATATCACAATGGAAATCAATAAGCCAGAAAAAAAGAACAGTTGAATAAATCAATAGAACAATAGATTGTTCTTTGAGATGATAAATGAAACTGATAAACCTTAGCTAGATTAAGAAAAAGGAGTAGATACAAATTGCCACTATTAGATATGGAAGGATAAAGATTATAAAAGATTGTATAGACATTAAAATTATAACAATAGAATTTTGTGACCAGTTTTCTGCTAATATATTCAAGAACTTGAAAAAATGTACAAATTTCTTGATAGGCACAAACTAGCTACACTTAGCTGAAGAAAATATATCTATTAAATAAACAAATTTGTAGTTGAAAATTTTCCCACCAAGCAAATTCCAGGCATAAATGATTTTTAAGGAAATTCTATCAAACATTTAAGGAAGAAATATTTTACATTTTCCAAAATGCCTCCAAATAATTGAAAAGGAGAGAATATTTCCAAACTCATTTTATAGAGCCAGACTAACCTGACACAAAAACTAGGCAAAAACAGTGTAAGACAACTAATATTACGGCTGACTGCCACTACCTACTACTATTTGACACCGTCATTACAGGACTGAAGGAAGGGACGAACGTAGAAATGAAAACTTAAGACAAAAGTAACTATTTCAAGGAAAGGCAACACGAGAAGAAAAAGAGAGTTTCCTGCTTCTAGTGAGCAAAGGCCGCCCCTTAGCTTCTACGGGTATTTATTGGGTAACAAGAGCAAGAAGCAGGAGGTAACAACTGGCCAGCTGCTTAACTGATCACAGGTTCATATTGTTACTGACAGGCTTCAATTATGCCTGATCATGAGAAACACTTGCGCCTGGGTCGTGACTGCCCTCAGCCTTCCTTCTGGGTGACATATGCAGTTTGTCAGTTTGCCAATATTCTGCATTTATGAGAAACAGTTTGCTGCTTACTCATATAGCCTCCAGTGGTATACTGAGTTGGTCACGACCCTCATTCTTTCAGCCTCCAACATAATATCTCTTATGAAAACACATAATTATTTTAAACAAAATATTTGCAATTCTAATCTAACAATAAATTAGAAGGATAATACATCACAAGCAATTGGTATTTATAACAAGATTTTGAGACTGTTTTATGATTCCAAAATAAATCAATGTGATTTACTGTATTAACAGACTAAAAGGAAAAAATAGGTGATAATATCAACAGACACATAAGGAGCTTTTGATAAATTCTACCATGCATTTGTAGTAAATGTTCTCATCAAACTAGTACCAGAAGGAAACTTCCTCAGTTTGATAAAGTGTATTAGAGAGAAGACATATATCATCATTTTTTATGGTGAAAGATCAAACACTTTATTCTCTAAGATCAAGAACAAGACAAACATGCCTGCTGTTATTATTTCTATTTAGCATTGTAATGGAGGTTCTTGTTAGTAGAAAAAGATACAAGAAATATACGTATACCAGTCATCTAAATTACAAAACAATAATTAAAGTTGCCTTATTTTCAGATTACATAATCATCTACATAAAAATTCCTGTTGAATCTACTTAAAGAAAACCCTACCAGAGTTAATAAGTGAGTTTAACAAGATTGCAAGATTCAAGAGCAACATACAAAGACGAATGATTATCTGTATACTAGCAAGAAACATTCAGAAATAAAATTTAAAATAATATTCACAATAGCATGAAATGTGAAATATTTAGTAATATATCTTATAAAACATACTATACACTGAAAAATATAAAATATTGCTAAGAAAAACTAAGAAGACCTAAAATAGGACAGATATATCACATTCATTTTTGAAAGATTTAATATTATCAAACTGTCAATTATCCTGTACTGTTTTTATAGATTTAATACAATCTACATTATATTTCCAGCAACTATTGGTGGACATTTCCAACCTGATTCTAAAATTCATATGAAAATATAAATGTCTTAACCAAAAAAAAAAAAAAACTGAAAAAGAAGAAAAAAGCTGACTAGACTTAACTATCTGCTTACAAGATCTATTACAAAAGTTCAGCAACCAAGAGAGGGTATTAGCATTAAGACTGACAAATATAATATGTGAGAGAAGATGCAAGGGAAAAAAGATTGACAAGTAGATAAAACAGATTTAGATCCACACCTATGTGATCAATTGATTTTCAACAAACAACAATCAATTTAATAAAGAATATTCCTTTTCACAAAATTGTGCTGAGACAATTGGATGTTTACATGTAAAAAATAAAAAAGAATTTTTTTAAAAAGTTAAAATATATCATAATGTAGATTTAAATATAAAAGTTTCAACTATAAAACTTCTGGAAGAAAACTCAGAAAAAAACCCAAGAAAACTTTGTGATATAGGCAAAAATATTTTAGAAGGTAAAAGCAATTAAAAAGATGGTATCTGAACTTCATCAAAATTTAGAATTATAGCTTTTTGAAATACATTGCTAAGAGAATGAAAAAAAAAAAACAAAAACAAAAAATAGATTGAAAGTCCGAAATAGATTGTGATTTACAAATCACATGTCTGATAGAGGAGTTGTATCCAAAATATATTTAAAAACACTCAAAATTCAATAATAAGAAATAAACAACCTGATTAACCCAGAATTATTTCTCTAGTTAAAGATCTTTAACTTAATTGTAGCTGAAAAGCTCCTTTTGCCATATAAGGCAACATATTGATAGGTACCAGGGACTAGAACATGAAGATCTTGTGGTGCCATTGTTCAGCTGACCACAAGCAATAACTTATAAGGAATTTGTAAAGTCGAACATCTCATAGGTAATATAATGTGCAAAAAGTTAATCAAGTAGTGCTATCAACGTTCTAAATGAACCATTTCGTGAACCAAGTATTTTATACTTAACCAAAATATCAACAAAATATATGGTTTTAAAAATATTTTGTCAGACATGTAAGAAGTGGGTATATTTATTTTTTATATACTTGCTTAAAAATGATGTGTTTGAAGAAAAATGTAAAAGATATACAAGAAAGCAGGTAACATAGAAATTCCAAAATATGGACTATACCAAGGGTGTAATAAGGGAACATCCTGTAAAACTAAAAATATTCCTAAAATGTAATTGGTACACAGTATAACAGAAAGTCAGAGCTAGAGAGGATGGCTTTAGGAAAGAGGTGTGTTTCATGCATAGTAAGTATGCTTGGAGTATGGACGATCTGAGGAATCTATAGAGAATGTTGACCCTAATATTTTAGAATGAGAACATCAAAACTAATGCTCTACGTATCAACACAACTAATCAACTTGAGCTATAACTATATAGACATATATATATACACACACACACTAGTAAGAGAATCCATATTCCTTTCAAACGTTTATGCCATCAGTCACTAAAATGGCAGGCCATCAGCCTATAAAGGAAGCCTCAATAAGTTCAAAGTGTCAATATCACACATAATATGTGTGAATAAACTTCAAAAAAGTTCATGAAAAATAGAATTAAAAAATAAAAATATAAAATAAATAAACTGTATTTCTCAACGTAAGTTTCATCAAGTTCTAGACACTTTTATAAGCAACGATATCAGCCATTTAGTTCATTCTTAAAGAACTGAGGGTCCTAGAAATGTAACAATGTCAATACATATTTTTTACATGTTTATTTATTACATATTTATACAATACATATTTATTTATTAACTAAAGAAAAGTGGGTGTCTTTAAAAATTCTTTAAGATTAGAAAACAAAAAGAAGTTAGAAGATAAAAATCAGCACCATATTGTGGCTGTCTGATGATTTCCCATTGAAACTGTCATAAAATTGCCCCGCTGGTGAAAAGAATGAGCAGAAACATTGTCGTGGTGGTGAAAGACCCTCTGATAAATCTTTCCTGGGAATTTTTCTGCTACAGCTTTGGCTAACATTCTCAAACCACTCTTGTAATAGCAGATGTGATTGTTCTTTGGCCCTCCAGAAAGTCAAGAAGCAAAATGCCCCGAATGTCCCCCAAAGACTATTTCCATTACCTTTGCTCTGGTAAGTTCAATTTTCTTTGACTGGGCTACTTCCACCTGTTGATAACCATTGATTTGGTTGTGGTTTGTCTTCAGGATTGTACAGATAAAACCATGTTTCATCTTCTGTTACAACTCTTTGAAGAAATCCTTCAGGATCTTGATTCCTCTTTTTGAAAATTTCCATAGAAAGCTCTGCTCTTGTCTGCAGCTGATCTATGTGTAACAGTTTTGGAACCAATCAAACGGAAACTTTGCTCAACTTCACTTGTTCAGTCAGAATTGTATAAGCTGAACCAATTTAAATCTCTACGGTGTTGGCTGCTGTTTCTGCTGTTACTCACTGGTCCTCTTTAATTAGGGAACAAAGAAGATTAACTTTTTTCTCTTCAATTCATGTGAATGGTCTGCCACTGAAGACTTGTCTTTTCTTCAAACAAGTTATCCATTGTAAATTGCTGATTTCTTTGGGGGCATTATGTTTATAAACTTTTAGTAAGGCATTAGTGATTTCATCATTCTTCCACCCAAGGTATACAATAAATTTTATAGTCTTGCTTCAATTTTAGCAGAATTCATGTTGCTCCTTTAGGGGCTTTTTTCAAAGTAATGGCATAGGCTTCTCGGATCCTATTCAGGAATGTCATAACAAGTTAGTATGAGTTTACTTTGGTGCAAAAAATTTTGAAATCTATGCACATCTTTTTTAATAATATGAATTTTCTATAAACTTTTGGAAGACCCCCTCATATTTTAAACACAATCTTATGGAGTGAAAAGCTAGTAGCTAAAAATAGCTAAACAAATTTCATATGCTGAAGAAATTAAGTAGCATGCAATTAAATATTGCATGGTCAAAAATAAAATAATCAAAAAATTCAGAAACACATAGAAATACATGTTAATGTAATACAACCTGTCAAAATTTGTAAAATATAGCCGAATATTTATTTATTTATTTATTTTTATTTCTGAGATGGAGTCTCGTCCTGTTGCCCAGGCTTCTATGCAATGGCGTGATCTCATCTCACTGCAACCTCTGCCTCCTGGATTCAAATGATTCTCCTGCCTCAGTATCCAGAGTAGTTGGGATTACAGGTGCCCACCACCATGCTCAGGTTTTTGTTGTATTTTTAGTAGAGACAGGGTTTCACCATGTTGGCCAGGCTGAGCTCAAACTGCTGACCTCATGATCTGCCCGCCTCGGCTTCCCAAAGTGCTTGGATTACAAGTGTAAGCCACCGTGCCTGGCCAGAACCTTTATTTAGATAAAAAAGCAAATGAGATATGAGTCAAAACAGATAGACATTCAACTCCAATACTGGAAAAATAATAATTATATTAACTCATAAAATGAAAATAATAAAAATAGTAAAAAATATAAAGGCATAAATCAACAAAATAAAAAAAAAGTGTAGAAAAACTTATAAAATAAAATGCTACTTTTATGAAAATGTTAACAAGATAGAAAGAACTTGGAAGTTTTGAAAGACTGCAAGAATGAAAAAGTAGGCCAAAGATACAAATAAAGAAAATATAAAAATAGTGAAATAGCTACACACATGTCAGAGACAAAAATAAGAGGTCCGTGATTAAAATGTGTGTGCCTTTACATTTGAAAACTTAAAAGAAATGCGTAAATTCCTAGAATAATACAAAATGTCCAGTTTGATAAAATAATTAGTGAAAACACTATCAAATACATAAAAATCTTAGTCAAAGCCCTCTCTTCATTCTAAAATTCAGGCACATCTGACTGCTGTCAAATTTTAAGTAACAAATCATTTCTATCTTATATATATTGTTCTAGGATGTAATCAGAGTAAATTGCCCAGCTCATTTGTGAAGTCAGTATAATTCCTGTTTATCATATGTAGATATACTCAGCACAACAAAACATAAAATAAAAACACAGGCTAATTCTATGTATAAAGAAAACAAAAATTATACTAAATAAAAGAACCCTAAAGCACATTAAACTTATATTCCATAATCAGACTTGGTTTATACAAAGATAAAAGGATAATCCAATAAATAAAACATAACATAATTTGTCTTTATAATAGAATAAAATATTTAAAAGTTATGTGGTTATCTCAATAAGCATAAAAAAAGCTTTTGATACAGTTTAGTATCTCCAGTAGTAACAAACATTGTCAGGATTCAGATCTTAGCTTTGAAATACCATTCTACAATTAACGGAATCAGGAATTCTTGAAGAAAAGGCAGATTCTAAAACTGAAACAGAGAAAATAGAAGATGGGCTAGCAATAGCTTGTTAGCTGGAAAGTTATTTTATTTATGAAAATAAATACATAAATACATATATACATACATACATACATACTAGGGTCTGACATGTCAAAATAACCCAGGAACCAACCTGAAAGAGCTCCCAATGGCTAAATTTCAGTTTGAAGGAATAACAAACCACAGGAAATGACTTTGCATTGCATTATAACCCAAAGTATAAATTAATTCCACATGAAACCATGCTGATATAATTAAATGATTAAATTAATGAATGATGAAGAGATGAGTCTTCCTAACAAATGAACTTCAAATGATCTATATCGATATTCTCCTTTCCAGGAGGTGGAGCTTCATCCTCCCTATCCCCTGTGAGTGTGGAAAAGGTTTGATGTCTTCTTTCCATAGAACAAAGTATTAAAAGCAGCAGAAGAGAAAGAAGAGGCTTACTTTTCAGTGGAGAAACCTGGCAACAAAATCTTAAGCAAATGACGGAGGTTAACATTAGTAGTGATGGCATGTGGTTATTATATACTCCCTGATGTGATGTGATGGGAAGGGCACTTCACCTCTGTCAGATTCTTTCTAGAAACCCATAACTTCAGTCTAATCATGAGAAAATAAATCAGACAGATCCAAATGGAGGAAAATTCTATAAATTATCTGGCGAGTACCCCTCAAAATCATCAAAGGCATGAAAAACAAAGAATAACATTAAAACTATCACCAATCAGAGGAGACGAAGAAGACACAGCAACTAAATGTAATGTAGCACCTGCACTGGGTGGTGGAACAGAAAAAGGACATTAGCAGAAAATTGGTGATACTTGAATAAAACTTGGAATTTAGAAACCGTAATACATAGGGATTCTCAGTTTTGACAAGATGTGCCATAATAATTCAGATCATAAATTTAAATAATATTTGGGAACTCTCTGTACTATCTTTGCAACTTTTGTGTAAACCCAAAGTTTTCCAAATAAAAAGTTTATTTAAAAATAAAGCAAAGCAGCAATACAATTCATGAGCTGTACTTCTGTGACCTGTGAATTTTTCTAAATGTATGTTATTTTTTCAATTAAGCATCTATTTATAACTCATAAAGCAACATTATCAGAAACAAATAGATATGAATGTCTTGATTTGGCAAGGGTTCTATACCGCAAATGAATAGCAAAATATTGAAAGAATATTAGATTTACTCTGTTAAGATCAGGAACAATATAGAAATAATATAATAATATAGAGATAATGCTATTACGAATGTTGTTAAACAATATAATATGTTTCTGCTATAATGATGGACTAACCAGAAGTCAGCATACAAAATGTATTTTTTATAATAGCAACATGATTTATCAAGTACTGAACAACTTATCCTAATAAAAAATATATAATAATTTCGACAGAAATAAATTTAACATTGCAGTATAACGCAGATAATAAAAATTGATTCCATATGCTTGGGTTAGAGGTTTTAATTTTTTTTTTTTTTTCCTTGAGACAGAGTCTCGCTCTCACCCAGGCTGGAGAGCAGTGGCGTGATCTTGCCTTACTGCAACCTCCACCTCCTGGGTTCAAGCAATTCTCCTGCCTCAGCCTCCAAAGTAGCTGGGACTACAGGCACATGCCACCACACCTGGCTCATTTTTTTGTATTTAGTGTTTCCCAGGCTGGTCGTCAACTCCTGAGCTGAGGCAATCTGCCGGCCTCGGCCTCCAAGATGATTTCATCTTTTAAAGATGATAGTTCTAACATATTATGCATATATTAAAAGCAATTCTAGTCAAAAGTTAAATTGAATTTTTAGAAGGGGCTTGATAAATTTATTCTGAAATGTATATGGAAGTATAAAGTCAACCTTGAAAAAGTGTGAATTGGGATGGGAGACCGCCTGTCAGAAATGATGACGTTGTCCAATAGGCTGCTATATCAAAAATTTACAAATGATGACACACTATGGTGATGTAGTGATATAAACTAATGTATTAGCACAAAAACAGACAAATAGACTAATGGGGACACAGAACAGAGTTTAGAGACAGATAACTTAAATATGGTGAGTTTGAGAGCTTAATGCATAATAAAACTGATACTTAAATCAGTGAGGAAAATAAAAGATGTTTCTATGTTTTGCAATACGGAGATAAATAAATTTAGATATCCAAAAAGGCCATTTACAAATGGACACCCAAATGATTAAAAGTTAAAACTGTTAAATTAATGGGAGCAGATATAAGAAAACATCTTTATAATCTTGTGGTTAAATATTTACTTAGAAATTCCCAAATCATAAGCTGTAAAATTAAAAATTTGGATTTTTACCAAACAGAAAATACCATTGACAAAATTTAGAAATGCATAACAAATTGGGAGAAGATATTTTTGATTTCTAAAAGTGACAAAGATCTAATATCTTGAATATAAAAGATTTCCTGAAAATAAGTAAGAAAAAGACAATAACTACAATCAAGAAATGGGCAGAGGATGTAGGCTTTCTGGAAAAAAGAAGACCCAAATGCCAGCAGCATAGGAAGAAATGCTCAAATTCATTAATAGCTAGAGAAATGCAAGTGAAATATCACTTTGCATATATGTACAGATACTAGATTAGACAATGTCAAGTGTGGCCAGAAATGAGGTGATATAAGGGTGGAAGTGTACACAGGCCTAATTGTTCTAGATAGCATTCTGACAGATGTTCATTGATTGACCAGTCTACGAGCTAGCAGTTTACCATTTAGATATATATTCCAAAAGAATTTTCACATGTTTCAAAAGGGAGCATGTAAGCATATGCTTACCACATTATTGTTGTGTGTAGTAGTGGAAGTTTGGAATGCATCCATGACCTGCAGAGTGACCAGGTCAAACATGGTGGATACTCTGCAGTTTGATGCAAGGAACTAGAAATTCACAAAGCAGCATGAATGCTGGTGACATAAGTAACAGATTGACATCTATAGAAAAGTCTAATAGACACAAATCTAAAACTTAAATTCATATATCAACAATGAACTTTTTGCAAGAAAATTTACCAAAAAAAAAAATTTAAAAAAAGGTGTACATCATATATTTAAGTGAATGCCCTTAGGGAAAAGAATGGGAGGAGAGAATGCTAATAACAGAAAAAGTAAACTTACAAATCTGTGTCCGAGGGAGGAAAAGGTCAGTAAAAACAGCAGCTTCCTTTAAGAGTTCAGTTATATAGTTACTAGTCCATCCTTCCCGCATTTTACTGCAATACATAACAATGCTTGTGCTACTTTGACTCCCATGGAACAGTGTGATGGTTAATGAGATATCATGCTAGGTATTTACTTCCTTCATCCTTAAATCCTTGAAAACCCATGACTCACTTCAGGAGTCATGATGCAGCTCTTCATTAAGCAGTTTAAGAAAGAAATAACTTTTAATTAGGTGGTTTGATAAAAATTCTAACTAATAATGGATTATGTAAGCTTTCTGCTCCGCAATAATTTGTACTACTAAGTGAATCCTTTGAGATTAGCTCTCTCTGATACCCTAATAAATAAATAAACTATCGGAGAGGCTGTGTGGGGGAGCATTCTTCCTTTTATCTACTCCTCTAATTCATTTACCCAAATGTGACAACGAGATGAACAGTTTTGCAAAAGCTTGACAAGTGCTGATTTATCTCCCTTTTATATTATTTTATGAACATAACAGGTATTTTCCCATCTTTCTGTTTGTGAAAGTTAAAAATTACTGATTAGATTTGCTATTCTGGTTGGATCCACTGGAATCATCTTCCATATAATATTTATTAATTTTTATGAAGGAGATATGTGCTTATTATAGAGGACTTGCTGTATATGTGTAAGAGATATAACTTGGACAGTCATAAATAAGAGTTGGAAAATGTTTCCTTAATTTTTTCTAATGTATCTAATCTTGTTCTTTAGTAGGCAACACATTCTAATCTATTTCAGGGTATTCATTCTGCTCTAGAAATACTTTTGTCAGCAGAACCTAAATATCCCAATCATAGACAAGTCCAAAGTTTAGTCACTTCGGTTTAAGTACCATGCTCTGTCTTCAGAATGTATCTACCCTACTCCCACCCCCATCTCAAATCTTGAATATTCTCTTTGCTGCAATTTCTCTTGTGTGTTGTTAGGTTGGCTTCCCCACCATAGACTGTCATTTTCTTTCACGGTAAGTGTCATAATCCATATTCTTCTTGTCCCACCACCTGTATGCCACGTCTTTGCTTTTTCCACATTACACATAAATGTGCAAAACCCTGTAGTTGTGTAGTATCACTTAATAAGTAGTAAAGTTTCTTTTTCATTACATTATTCTTTCCAAGACATCCTTATGTATTTATTCTTACACACATATTTTATAACCACCTTGTTAATTTTCAAAATAATCCTGCTTGAATTATTATTGAAATTGCATTGTACTTTTAAACTAATTAGAGAGAATTGGTATTTTTACAACATTGTGTTTAAAAGTTATCTAGGATACATTTATATCCATCAGAAAAGTTAGTAATTTTTAGATAACTTCCAATTGACTACTTGTTAACCTTTTTCTTAGCTATGGTTTTTTTTATGCACTTGCAAATATAATTTTATTATATTTTAGAATTGGTTATTGTAATTTATATAAGCTTAATAATTTTTATATATTTTCTGTATTTGTCTACCTAATTATGCTATTTCAGTTGTTCTGTTTTCAACTTATATTCTAGCTTTATTGAAAAATAATTGTATCATCTAAAATTTATTTTTTTCCTCTTCAATTATTACCCTCTAGTATTTTTCTTGTCATATCTGTCAGAATTTTCAAAAAAAAAAATGAGAGAAATAGCTTGATCCTAAACATTAATGTAACTGGCCCTAGAAATTTATAATTACATACACTATTGGCTGTTAGGTTTAAGTGGTGGTCCTGAAGTCTATTATATTATAGAATTATTAGTGGTATCTGATTTTAATTTCTCCGAAGGCTGAGGAATCTGTGGGGATTTGAGGGGAGCTGTGGGTATATGAAAAGCAAATTCAGGGAATGGAGAATACATATATAATCCTTTTTTTCATTAGAATGAAGCTCTGGTCAAATCTGTGCTTTAGAAATTTTAGTAAACTGCCAAGAGGAAATGTTTCGATTGGTGACTAAGTATCGTTTGACAGATAAACAATGAAGCTGCCTAGACCAACACAAAGCATGCATTGGCTATGGAAAGATAAAAGGTAAATATATATTAAAGATTGACTAGGCATCATATATTATAGTAAACAACATAACTATCATCAAATATTTAAAAGGTAAGTGTTGGTGTTTATTTCTTATCAATTTCTCTTCTGTTTGTCTGCCCTCTGCCTTTTTCACTCTCTGTCTCTCTAACACACACACACACCCCCCCCCCACACTCCTGACAGATAGATCCTATTCTTTTTTTAGGAAACCGAGACAAGAACACATAAGGTTGTACAAGTTACGTAGTATTAACACTGGCACTGGGATTAGAAACTTTTTTGTTTTTAGTGTAAGATAAGATTCCTGACACTGCACCACATTTGATTTATATGATAACTGAAATACAAATACAGTACTATGGGGCTGTGTAGGAGAAAGAGAAGAATTTCAGCTGAAGAAATTCAAGAACACTTCCTGTGTACAGTTTAGGATGATTTTAACAGTAGATAATAGTGGAAACAAAGGATTTTTCTTTTTTAATCATTTTATTTTTTGTATCCCATTAACATACATTAGATCAAGGAAACAAGATTGTATCTGAGAAGTCCACATGGCATATGTAAAATCTGAGAAATCTGGCCTGATGAGTACCATAGATCTCCTTAATCTCACTGCCCTTCCCTCATGCATTTCTAAAACACTTACGCAGATTTGTTTCAAATGCTGTTATACTCAGCAGTAAATCTGATGTAATTGTTTAGCAAATTCAAGACATTTACTGCTGTGAATGTGAGTCTATGGGGGTAAATATATGTATGTGTATGTTTATATACATATATGTAGGTATAAATGTATTTTCTACTCATAACCTCAGATTGCATACTTAGATTATTTCGTTTTATATGTATAAATTTGTGCATGTATTCATTCACACATTACGTTTGTAGATATAATGTAATATATATTGTCTGGATTTACTGTCAGTTTTAATTACTGAATACCCATTTTAGGTCTAAATAAAATCTTAGAAACAGTCTCTAAGGCCACATGCTGTGCATATTGTTCCTGTCCCTTTTCTGATGTGTGTGTGTGTGTGTGTGTGTATTTAGTGTGTGTGTGTCAAATGAGTGGAGTGATAATAGAGATTTGTGGAGGAATATAAGCTGCATGAATAGAAGGAAAATATACAGGAATGGGGTTGCATTTCTTCAATTATTTTAGCTGGTGGCACAACATATAGATTATTTAATTTTAAATGACAATGTTTGAAAGCAACATGAACTAATATTAGTGCACAGAAAGGGTTTCTTTGGTTATTGGATGGGTATAAAATTTCCCATATAAGTAGTTTAAGGAATGTGGCATTTTACACTTAGAGAATATGAGAAGCAGGGAGATGGCATAGCTGTCCTCAAACATTTAAAATGTTGTCATGTAGCAGAGAAAACAAACGTGGATTCTGTTTGATCAAGCAAGTAAAAGCCAAATGATAGGAGTTATAGTGGAAAAGAGTTTAAGGCTCTAACCACTTTGTTTTTCTAGAGAAAAAAATTCATCTTAGCAGGCACTGAGTTTCTTGTTTTCACAGGTATTCAAGCTGAGTTATGACAATAACGTGGATCAATTACAGAAGGGATTCAATCTCTCACTGGAAGATGGGATTAGGTAATCCACGTTTTAGTTCATTTTGTGTTGTTGTAACAGAATACCTGAGACTAGATAATTTATAAAGCAAAGAGGTTTATTTAGCTCACAGCTCTGTTGTCCAGAAAGTTAAAAATTGGGCAGCTGCATCTGGCAGCTTTCGGTGAGGTTCTCATGCTACCTCAAAATGGAAAGGGAGCCACATGTGCAAATAGAACAAAACACTAGAACCAACCTCGATATAACAACTTACTCTTATGGGAATTAACTCATTCCTGTAAGAACTAACCAGTGATGCAAAATAATAATAATAATAAATAAATAATAAATAAAAGACATTAACCCAGCTTAATAACTGAATCACTTTTTAAAGACTCCTCCTCCAAGTGCCACCGCATTGGAGACCAGGCCTCAACACGAGTTTCTGTGGGGACAAACCATATTCAAACTGTAATAATTTGTGATATTTTCTGATGCTGTGTCTATCATTATATTAAAAATCCACACACAAATCAGTTTTCTATTTTCTTTGATGATAATTTCACTCATGTTCAGTACCAATTCAAACCTCAAGGCTTTTGCAATCAGAACCAATGCCCTTTTCAACATTCAAGGGTTTTCTCCCTTTTTTTTTTTTTTTTAAATCCCTTTGGCTAACATAACTTCCTGTTTTGAAGAAGGGGGAAAAAAGCCCAAAGGTACCATACACATCAAAAAGCTCTTGAAATACAACATTTTGATGAGTTAAGAAGTAAAGCAGTAAGAAATAAGTATGGATTAAATGTCATTTAAAAAAATGGGCGTTAAAAATTGATGGAACAGCACCTGGCAAACCTCACTGAGGATTTTGCCAAGCCCCCAGTATTTGAAATATTCTTTGTTACACTTGACAAAGTCAACCCCGCTGAGTGTCTCCAAAGATATTACCACTATAGGTTGGCAAAGCAACCCATAAATACACAGTCCAAGTTTTCAAACAGTTTCTTTAGTTCAGAAAAAAAATACAGCCAAATTCCTTCTAAGTGAATGAGGGCTTCTGGGCATCTTCCAGCTGGGGAAAATAAATTTGGAAAAACACAGCTATTGAAAGTAACATCCCTGATATAATTATTGTCCTTCTAATCAATGAAAAACTCATACTTCAATTTTATATAGTTTATTATTGTGTACCTGTTAAGTTTTGATTTTATTGTTGTTTTGTCCCAAGGGAATATATTTCTTTATATGTATTACTCTTTCTACAATCACAACCTTACTGTCATGACATTAACTTGCTCCCTTCTTGGCTGATTATCTTCTTTGATCTCTCTTTTCTGGAAACTTCTATGCCCTCCTCTCCCCATGAACTGACCCCTCTCCTTTAATCCACATTATCTCAGCCCAGAAGTGAACTCATTTTCACTTTAATCTTTTCCCTTTTCTGTTGCCTGGACCACCAGCATGAGGGTCGGATCCTCCGCAACCACACTATATTAAGAAGTGAGTTCTTTTTATTCTGACAAACATTAATATTTCTATGTTCAAGCTACTGTTAATTTGAGTATTTTGTTATACACAGCCAAATTTCCTTCTAATTGACATATCAATGGGAACAGAAGTTAAGCTTCAAACGAGCCCAATTTATCCATCAAACTCATCCCAAGTAACTTCTGCTCCAGAAAACATTAATTGGCCCCTCAAACAAGTAACGTTTTCTTTTTTCTGTTCTCTCATATCATTTCACTCATGTCGTTTCATTCAAATAACATTTACAGTAGTGCTGTGATTATTGGATTATTAATAGTTGTCTCTTTCCCTTACTTACTCTATGGGAATGGTGTATCCAGAGAAAAAAGAAAGTGCCAGAGGGCCTGGAATGCAGGAGGCAATCAATATATGCTGAATTAATTTATGAATAGAAAGTTTCAGGAAGGTAGGCAAGCAAATGATCCATAACAAAAATGTGGCAGTAAGTAATGTGGCTCAGAATGCTGGCAAGACAGTGTCAGAAATAAGGACAAGGATCTGTGAGGGAGGACCAGGCAAGGGGATACCAAGGCAGCACCTCACCAACGTATTAATGGAAAGAGTTGGACCAGGCATTGAGGCTGACACATGGATGGGCACGTGGTCAGAGAACCAAGTTATCAGTACATTATGGCAATTGGTGCCAAAGGTTATAGAGGATTGATGCAGCCTAAATTAGGGATTCTTTAATTCCATCTAGGGTTAGATATGTATTGTCAAATACAGTAGTCCCTACCCTAGTCACATGGGGCTATTGAGCACTTGAAATATGACTAGTCTATATTGAAACATGCTGTGAGTAAATTACACAAAAGACTTTTTGAAGATATAATACAAAAATATAGCTTATTAATAGTTTAATATTGATTACATGTTGAGATACATGTGGATAAGATAATATCAAACTTAATTTTACCTTTTAAAATCTTTTTAATAACATGGCTACTAGAAAATATAAATGTGTACATATGGCTTGTATTTGTAGCTAGAGTTATATTTTTATTGGACAGTACTTGCCTTAGATTAAAAATATGATGGTCTCAGATGAGAGAATGTTGGAATGTTGTTGACACAAAAGAAAAGCATTAAAGATAAGAAGCACCAAAACATTTTCTTAAGATTTTGGTCTCTGCCTGCCCTAACCTCATTCAGTTTGCAGCAATGATAAAATGATAACAAAAAACTACTTCTTTGCCCATTCCCTAAATAATTAGAAAGTAGCATTTGTCTTTATGTTTCTAAGATATTGGGGAACTTCAGAATGCTTACCTAACTGCTTTTCAGTCTTATTCTACACACGTTTCATTTGATGTCATGTATCCTATGACATCAAGTAAAATCCAGATCAGGCTAGATTAATGCTACAAATATGCTTCCATTCCCACTTATACGTGAAGACCAAACTCTACTAATCAACTAACACCTTTTTTACCCACTATGAAAGAATATGTTTCAAAGTCCTTTTTCGACTCAGCACTCCAAGAAGGTTACAATATTTTAGAGTAGAAATACAAGATTAAACCTTTTGTCATTCCTGAGACATATATTGAATGTCCCCAAATCTGCATCTCTACCTTAGATCTCTTTCCTGAGCTCCATACACGGAATCCAAAATTAATGTTGAAATTGAATTCAGTCTTCCTCCTCTCCCTCCAACTCCCTCCTTTTATATTTCCTCTCTTGCCACCATTATTGGGACCACCTGATGTATGTTTCTCAGGGGAAGGGCCTTGGACTGACCCAGTTCTCCCCCATTTCTCACTTATAGTTCTCAAGAATAACTAGAATGTGCTGGGAATGCAACATCCTGAGATTGAAAGAGTCTCTCTAGAAAAGGCTGCACTCTGTTCCAGGGCTCCTCTAGAAACAATGTGTTCTTCTACCCTTGAGCCCAGTGGTCACATTATCCTGGGGCATAAAACCTGGAGAGAAGCTGCTTTTTGGGGTCCCTCAGGTAGTTAAGTGAGTTATGTGCAAATGAGATATCATCCACCATGGGCAGCTTTCCTGAGCCTTAGAGGATCCGCTCACAATGAATGCTACACTTCTGTTGTCCCCTGCTATCTATCTGCAAGTAATCAATCTGCTGCATGTAACTTGTGTGTGGTTGTCTTGTTTCACCAGACTCAGGTAAATTGGGAACTGGTGCACAGTGAACTGCTTCCCACCATATCCTTTCAGTTGTTAATGCACATCTGAACATTGAACATTAACCTTGACTTGTCTTTTTCCCTCACCCCAGCCTGTAATCAATTATAAATTCTCGCCAGATCCACTATCTAAGTATATACTTAGTTGTTCAAATACTATTGATTGCTACTCAAATTCAGGGTTCTCTGATTGCTTGCCTAGGTTACTGAAGTGAACTCAACTTTTGGTCATTTTCAATTCATCTCCAATTTTGAAGCCAGAGTGATCGTTCTAAAAGTCATTGTTCTAATTTTTGTTCTGGAAAATATTTTCACTGACCTTAGAATAAAGTCCAACTCCATTATAATGCTTAAAAGTGTCTCAAGATACACCTCTCCAGGTTTTTAATGTGCCTTCCCATCCTCTTCCAACTCTATGCTTCAGTCTAGGACTTTCAATATTTTGTGCACACCTTAGCTTCCACCTACTAATTCCTCCTCATATTTTTGATGTACAGTTTATATTTTATAAAACTCTTTGGGGATCTATGTGCTCTTCATTTCTTCATTCAACAAATACATTTTGAGCATATATCATCTGCCTGCATATTATGCCGGTTAACAATAATACTACTATTCCTCCATGCACACAACTATTAATCTATTGGAAAGACAGTCATCAATAATTACACAAATAGCTATCTAGATATTAGAATAACTACAAGACAAAATGTAATTATTAAACATTCTTTACATCTACTCACCTTGAAGCAGATGTTTTTTTCTAGGAGGGAAAAAAAATCAACACACATACACACATGTGTGTGTGCACATGTGTGTTGCTAAAATGACCACTGATTTTGGTACACAAAGCTCAAGGGAAGAGGTGAAAAATTTTTCTAAGATACCAAGACACTTATGGGAAAAATATAACTAGAATTCATCATATCCTCTTTAGGAATTAAAATTCAAGAAACTTATCAGAGTTGACTGAATGAATCTGGCTAATGTTCACTAGCAAAGAAAGATCTTTTAAAGTAAGTAAGTCACTGTGAGGAAACAGACTACCAGCTGTTGACCTGGCCACTAAGTAAGGACTCAGAACTCAAGAGGCAGAACTAATATGAAAAATATATAACTGAAACTTGAAGCTTCCGGGTGGTCAGTCTTATGTTCATAAAAACGGGGTTTTGGAGGACATGAGTGTAATCTTTTAGCACAAGTATGGGCTAAAAGTCATCTGGATTAAAGAGGCATAACCATAGTCTCTTGTGTAGAAGCTACATTTAACAGAGATACCCTCGGGCAAAAAAAAAAAGTTATTACTTGGGGATCTCAGGTGTCTCTCCTTATATGCCCAGCATTTGGAATTACTCTTTTAAACTGAGTAATCCTTGGGGGTCTTGGAGAATTCAGGACCAAGAGGTGTCAGGGGACAGATAAGGAACTTGCTATTAAGAAGAATGTGTGAGAAAAATAATTGTGTTATGTTGGTCTTTGTATTTTCAGTTAGTGAAGTATATTACACCAGTTGCATTAGGAGTTGTGGAAATTTCTGTAAAAGAAAGGTAGAAAGAGTCAAGGTGAGTATAGAGTTTCCTCTAGGAAATGGGAGCCAGAGATGTGCTTGAGCAGGGGATTGTCAAGATTAGACTTGCATGTGAGGTGCAATTCTGCACATAGGAGGATGGATTTTAAAAGAATGAAACATTGAGGGATACCTAGTGTTGAAATGAACTAGGGGAGGGTTATTTATGTAGTCACAATGTAGGATGATTTGTAATAGTCTACTCTCCTACCAAGAAAATTACCTTCTGTTCTCTCTGTAACATCTAATAGATAAGGCAGTCATAGAAAACAAAACACAATAAAGCAAACAAGCAAGAAAACAAAAACAACAGAATCAAAACAAATCTTGTACAACATATATATGAGACTTATCCTACGATTTTTTTCTGTAATTCTTCCCTCTGCTCGTATTTACTCCCAAAAAGAAGAGTTATGAAGAAGCTTGCCAACACTTCTCAGATGTAATTGGAGAATGCACATTTAAAAGTCAATGGAGTTTAAGAAACACCCCAAGATCAATTGTTTCAAGTCTCTTATTTACAAATTAAAAGACTGCAACTTACAGAGAAAAAGTGGCAAATTGGGAACCACAGCCCAAGTCTTCTCTCTGATTCTCAATAAAACAATCTTGTAAATTTTTTTTTTTTTTTTTTTTTTTTTTTTTTTTTTTGAGGAGATAAGCTATCTGGGACAGAGTGAACCTTTGCAGACCGTGAAAGGAGAAAGCGCTGATCATTTGCTTTCTCCAGGCCAGGCTCCATAAACTGTAATTGGGCAGATCTGGAACTGCTCTCAATTTCTCTGTTGCTACCAAAGGCGTGCAAGGCTACTCTGTTGACACTGATGATCAGAATACTAGCAGAGGGCAGCAAGAGGCGCTTCTCTACGCATCTCCTGAGACAAAACTTAGCATGCCTTTCTGGGTACAGGAAAGAAAATTCAGCTCATTTAAAAAAAGAAAGTTTCTCTGACATTTCGCTCCCCTCTTTGCACATTTCTTCTCTTGTCTTCATTTCTCAGCCTGACCCTTTCATCTACCTTTGCCCAGAGGGTCAACATAACTTCATTGGTGACACTGATTTTTCTAACAGCAGCATTTCTAACCCAGTAAAAAGTATCCCCAAAGCACAAAAGGTATCAAATTAAAGTGTCTCTCCAACAACTTGATGTTGTGGCTAATTCACAAAGGCATAAAGTGAGGAAATGTGTTGTTTTGTTTTTGGCTTTTGCAAACAAGTGAATGCTCATCTGCCCTTGTCTCACCTCTTGGCTTTTATGAATAATCACTTTTTAAATGAGATGCTTCTGAATTAAAAATCTGCATCCATGCATTTGTTTTGTAGTCTAATATCTGTCGTCACATTTTTGCCACTGTAATTATATTTTCGATAACTCTGCATAAGTTCAAGAGCACTCAAGGAGCCAGATCTATGCTTTAATTTATTTACCATTCCGTAAATTTATCAGGGAGAATTTCAAACCTATCAAAGTAAAGAATATTATAATTAACCACCATGAACACTTCATCTATGGTCAACTTTTCTTAACTCTTCCCCAATCCTGTTTTATCTATATTACTCTCCTTCCTTCCCCTCATCCTGTATTATTTTAAAGCAAATCCAAGACATCATTTATTTTTTACCTGTAAATATTTCAATATAAATATCTAAAAGGTAAGGAAACAAAAAACATAAAAGCATCATCCCACTGTGCTACCTGGAAGAAAAAATCCTTCCTATCATTCTACATGTCAATTATCTTAAAAATGTTTAAAATTTGAATTATTTAATCAACATTCAGGAATGATCTATTCACTGTGATCATTGAAATTTCTGCATTATCTGTTAATCTATACATTGTTCCCTCACTTTTTCCCTTTATGGAAAATTACTTGTTTCTTAAAAATTCAAATCCTTGGCATGTAGAGTTGCTTAAAGTCTGACTTTTCCTGATCACATTTCTCATAACCTGGCTTCATATTTTCTCTGCCTTCTTCATTTTATAAAATTGACCAACTTTTTTGTTTGTTTGATTTTTGAGACGAGTCTTGCTCTGTCTCCAGGCTGGAGTGCAGTGGCTCCGTCTTGGCTCACGGCAACCTCCGACTCCCGGGTTCAAGCGATTCTCCTGCCTCAACCTCCTGAGTAGCTGAGATTACAGGTGCCCACCAACACACCCTGCTAATTTTTTTGTATTTTTAGTAGAGACAGGGTTTCACCATGTTGGCCAAGATGGTCTCTATCTCTGACCTCGTGATCCTCCCACCTCGGCCTCCCAAAGGCCGAGGATTACAGGCGTGAGCCACTGCGCCCAGCCAAACTGACCAATTTTTGATCAGGAGAGTTAATCAGATTCAGGTTTGATCGTTTTGAAAATGGGACTTGTAGGTGGTGTCATGTACCTCCATCATGAAGCACATAATACTTGGCTGTCTTTCTTTCTACTACTGAACTTTCTTCTCCAAAATTGATTTTGTCCATGACCTAGATAATTTAAAATTATATTAACATTAAATGTTCTTGTGGAAAAATCTTAACTGTTCCTTGTACATAATACCTTATATTCATATTACTAAAAACGCTGTCTTCTTCTTTTTTTTTTTTTCCGAGACAGTCTTGCTCTGTCTCCCAGGCTGGAGTGCAATGGTGTGATCTTGGCTCATTGCAATCTCCGCCTCCCTAGTTCAAGCGATTCTCCTCCCTAGTTCAAGTGATTCTCCTGCCTCAGTCTCTTGAGTAGCTAGGATTACTGGCGCCCCCATCATGCCAGGCTAATTTTTGTTTTTTTAGTAGAGACGGGTTTTCACCATGTTTGCCAGGCTGTCCTTGAACTCCCAACCTCAGGTGATCCACCCGCCTCGGCCTCTCAAAGTGCTGGGATTACCTGCGTGAGCCACTGCACCGGGCCAAAAACTCTCCTTTATAACAATCAAAGAGATATAAATGAAGGAGAATAGATAAGCAAAACAGATAAGAAGGCAGTGAATTGAGTGTTTTCAAGAAATGATTTAAAAAAATAAATATGCAACTGTAAAAGGTATTAATAACTCTGGGGTTGGCATTGGAAGTATCTTTATGGACAATGCTCACTGACCTAATCATAACTCAGCTCACATTTGAATCACACCCAAAGAAAAATAGCTATGTTGATGTTGCAGATGCAAATTTCCAATCATGGATAATTTTGGGTTTCTGGAAAAAACTATTAATGTACATATTTTTGAAGTACACACATGGACAAAGTATACAAATTATATCCAACTTGAGGAATTTTCTCAATTTGAATATGCTATGTAACCAGTATCCAAACCAAAAACCAGAATGTAATCATTAATCAAAGTGATTCCTTATGCCTGTTCCAGTCACGATTTTTGTTTCAAGGGTAATCATTATTCTGACTGTTAACACATTAGTTTTGTTTGTTTCTAACCTTTATATGAATGGAATCATAGAATTTTTTTGTGTGTATGGCTTCTTTTGTTCAACATTTTGTCCATTTAAAATATTTATGAGGTTATATAGAGTTCTCTAATATAGCTATATACATACATAGCTAGCTAGTATAGCTATATATATATATACACACAGTTCTCTAGCATAGCTCTCTATATATACTATATAATATGATATAGTACATATATACTATATATAGTATATATAATATACAGTACTATATTATATATAGTATACAATGTATATATAGTATTTTGTTGTATAATTATACCACAATTTATTTATCCATTCTACTATTGATGTGTAATTGAGTTGTTTCTAGTTTTTCACTGTTATAAATAAGACTTATAACCAATCTTTTATTTGTCATTTGGAGAACATACTCGTAGATTTTTTAAAATATCTGTCCTGGAGTAAAATGTATGGCCTGTATGCATAAGTCAGTTTTACTAGATATTGCCTGAGTTTTTCAAAGCAGCTGTACCAGTTTACACTTTCACTAGCAGTGCATGAAAGTGCCAGTTGATTGACACCTTTGCCTATATTTGATAGTTCAATTTTATACTCTAGGCAATCTGACACGTTTTTAGGGGTATCACAGTATAGTTTTATTTTTTCTTTTATCTAATTTCCAATAAAATTAAGCCCTTATTTTTATTGGCAATTGAAATATCCCCTTTTGTGAATAGCTTGTTCAAGTCTAATGCCCATTTTTCTATTGGGTTGTCTTCTGTTCTTATTGCTTTCTTAAGGCCTTGTTTGTATGTTTGGAATTACTTACTGTAAAATCCGAGGGTAAAGAAATATAAGGTTTTACAAGAAAAAATAAAGAGGTAACTTCTATAAATTTCATCAGTTTTTACACAGCCAATTATAGCTATGCACATTAGCTACTATTCTAAAATTTTCCTAAAACATTGTTCCTCAGTGACAAAAAGGGTTTTACTTAATTCTTCATGCATAACTAAACTTTTCTGTGTGTAATTTTCTTACTAGCAGTTTAACAATTCTGCTTTTCTTCCAGTCACTCTTGGACAGAAAGTGACCATCAGAGAATGGAAATACTTCTTAACCCTCAGTATCACTTTTTATATTGTTGTTGTTCATTTGCATCTTCAGTTAAACACTAGGGATCCTAGTTAGGTCTGGTATATAAAATTAGTTGATTACTAATTTAGAACTACGAATTACGTAAAAATCATTGGTTTACTATATTAAGTAAATTTATGGAACTTTATACTTTGGTATATAAAAGTAATCAGACAAAAATCAGAGAGAGAAAAAGAGAATTATGTAGGCTGCAATCACAAGGTAGTTGTGTGCTTGAACCATTCATTTCACTTTCCTGGACCAATGCCTTTGTATTAAAAATAATGATTCTCTTTATTTATAGTTTGAGAATGAGTTAATATATCATATAGAAAAATATTTTAATGAAAATGACATTAAATTTTTAGGTGACATTGTTAATCCATCAAATAATTTGTAGGTTTACTGAATGTTGCAACTAGAATATATGTTAGCAGTAGACTATTTTAACAATGAGCAAATTACAGTTTAAATTAAGTCTGTCATCCAAAGTCTTATTGCTAGTTTCTGAATTGAAAATCTTGTCTTTTTTTACCTGTAATTTACAAATGTTGAATTGCAACTACGTCCTCACAACCTAAAGCACCACATGAAACTATTTGTTACTCCCTACTATAATTTGCACATGGAAAACTGAAGGGAAAAAACATAGTTAAAAATATTTAAGTTGCTAAAGCTTCCATTTTGTGGAAATATGAACCATTTAAATATCAACCAACAAAATTATAAATAAATACAATTATTGTATTCATTACTCCAGGTCCAAGAAAGAGAAAAATGTTATTAAGAGGAAAAATAAGAAAAGACCAAGAGAGAAAGAGTTTTGTCTTTATTTGCTTGACTTTCCAGAAGTTATTTACATAACATAAGAAGTTTGAGTTGGATAATACGTTGGAGGTTCTCCAATCTATTACTTCTATTTTATGGATGAGGCAAGCAAGGCACTGATAAATAAAGATTGGTTTCTGAGTCATACCTTTAAGGGAGAAGTCCCGAAACCTTCCTAAATCATAGCCAGTGTTCTTCTTTGTGAGGAAGAGACATTGAGTTAGAGAGTTGGAAGCGGAGAGCCCTGCTTTGGAATACACTGGAGACAGACCTATTACCTGTGAGGCAGCACTACAGTCATCATGGAGACCTTTGGAGATATCATGAAGTACCTGATTATATGACTCAACAGTTAGATTCTTAGGAAACATGATATTAAAGACACCAAAATATTTTAGTAATTAATTGAGGCATAGAAGTCAAAAAATAAAAGAATAAAGTTTTGTCCTGCTTTTAGAGGTAGGACACACAAAAGCAAACGACATCAATGACCAATGAAAAGATTAGCACAAGTGGGAATAACCCAGTGATTTGGTTAGCATGGAAAAATTAGATCAAGTGATAATTAACTCAGTGAATCAATACAAGTAAAAAGATAAAAGAAGAATCATAATTTTTCTAAAAACTCAGAATGAATCTTCTCAATAATATGATACATAATACCAATGTGCAACTGTAAAGAGTTTGATAAAAAATAATTAATAGCTACAGAGTAATAACAGCAGTGGCAAGAATAGTTAAGACAGAGAGAGTTTTATGTAATAGAAAAATAATACATATAAATATTGTGAATCTGGAGAACTCTTACCAGCACAATACATACTGAGGCTTCCATCTCTCAAAATGACCCCCAAGACCATCAGCAAGGCTGAAAATGGACAAGGTAAATAGGGACAACAATGAAAATGTCTATGTTCATCCACGGTAATCCCTAAGTGAGAAAGAGGAATTACGTGGGAGCTGATCCTGTCATACATATGTTCCCATCAATTGCATTCAGAACTATTTTGTTATCATTTATATATGTGTTTATTTGACTTTTAAGTGGCTAGAATATTGCTTTAGTTTTTTGTATGTTTGTTTTTGACTTTGCTTTTTGGTCCAGCCCCTTCGGTTTATGTTTCTGAGTTAAAATGTTCCATTCAAAATTTGATGAAGTTATCATATATTGGCTATCTATGTGCCTGCCAAGACACAAATTATGTGAATGCTGGCTCTAAAATTAATATCCAAAATGGTCAGCTGTTTTGAATATTACAAAGCAGTTACCCCCCAGCCTTTCTCCCTAAAACACAGCTCTCAACGGGTGAGTCAAGTCTTATATTAGTACATTACAATCATCTCTTAATGGGATATAAATCTTTTGGTTTTGAAATACCATTTTAAAGTTGTCATTAAAGCATGATAGATTACCAGTTCTTAAGACATTTAATGACTCAGTGTGAAATTGACCCAGTTGCTGGGTTGATAAGGGAGCAACCTATTTATATCTCCTTAATGAACATTAAATGTCTTTCTGGAGTGATGAAGTATGGTTTAGTAATACAAGAGGTCTGAACATGGCAAAGGAAACTGGACATTCCTGTAAGGTTCACCCTCTCTTCTGGGCCCCCACAGCCCACTGTATGTGCCACAAGAGGGGCCAAGTGCCTTGGCTGTCTCTGCAGGGAAGCTTAGCATGTTCCAGAGAACCAGTTAAGTACCTCTAATTTTAATTAAGTTACACCAGCCTTCCATCACCAGAATTTGAAACTTAGGCAATATTTTAAAGTATTTTATTTTCCTTACCACTGTATCCAATAAGCCATTAAGGGCCCTTCATGCTACTGCCATAATGTTATTCCTTTTTTTCCTTTTCTTTTAATTGCCACCACCCCTGTCACAATGCAGGCATTTAGCTCTTTCTTATACCATTACTCTAATCTTCTTTCTAACTGATCTATGTCATTCATGCCTCTCCCATGTCCTGTTAGTTTTAAATAAAGCAGAATGGTAAATGTAATGTGTGATATTGATCAATTAATCCTCTTTTAAAAGCTTAACATTAACTCTTCATTGTCTGAACAGTAAAATTTAATATCTTGAGGTGACTGACTCTATACTTATCTAGCCTTATTTTTCTTCATTCCTCACTTACTCCAAGATCCAGGCCAATTTTTCTAACTTTTTGTTGTTGTTGCTTAAACATGCATGAGAAATAGGCAACTCTCATTTATAATGGTGGCCACCAAGGTAACGATACACTAACAGAGAGGGAAAGGACAAATAAGATCAGATCACAAATTCCAGAGAGGTGTACCCTCTCTATCCATCTTGCAGGTGCCTTTTTTCTTTTCCTCCTACCCTTCTCACTTTCTTCAAGTTTTCTCTATTCCTTCAACCTACAATGACCTTCTTTCTACTTTCATTCATCCAAATTGAGACTCACCTTAAATTTCTTATTAAATGACAAAATAGAAAATCTCAAATTAAAATAACAAAAAATGTAACTTTACAAATTGTGTTACAGATAATATTATTTGAAATTTTAGTAGAGACTACTTTGATAAAGACAAGCTAGATTTTGTTCATCAAAATCTGTTCTCTATTTTGGGACCCATCTAGGTGCCATCTCCCAGCTTTTCTAGCAATTAGGCTTAGCCAGGTCTCTCATAAAGAATGTAAACAGACAATGCTATATGCTACTTCCAGATCTACAAAACCTTTCAATGAGTTCCTCTCTGTGTGCTTTTTCTGTGCTCTTTCTTCTCTGCCAGTTAAAAGAGGAAGATGACAATGACAGAATTAGCAGATGGGAAGAGCTTGGAGTGGTGGTGGGGGTTCTTTTAATAGGGTTTTCAGAGAAACAAGTAAGATTTGAGAATATATGCACACACAAACATACACACACACACGTAATATGTATACATAAACACAAAAATTTAAAAAAAGAAATTTATTTCAAGGAATTAACCAACGCGATCATAGAAGCTAGTGTGTCTGAAATTTTTAGGGAAGGCCAGCAGGCTAAAACCTGAGGCCAGAGCAGATGCTGTGGTCTTGAGGCAGAATTTCTTCTTCCTCAGAGAAGTCTCAATTCTGCCCTGATTGTCTTTAACTGATTGGGTGAAGCCTGCCCACATAGTGGATGATAAATTTCTTTATTTAGTCAATTGATTGCAAATGTTAATCATATGTACAAAGTATCTTCATAGCAGCACCTTGATTAATGCTTGGTTGTATAACCGGGCACCACAGTCCAGCCAAACTGAGGCGTAAAACTAACCGTCACAGGGTCTGTACATGGCAGTGGAAGTGAGCTCCGTTAGCAATCTGGCACCCACATAGAAATGTTACGTAAGCATGAACTAAGAGTTTATTGTTTTAAGCTATTGGAATTTTGAGAGTTCTTACCTTAACCAAACCTATCCCAAATAATATGCAAAATATTGCTAGATAGAGATCTTTTCCAGGCCTGCTTCAAAGAATAGATAAAAGTAGCTTGTAATTAAGCATTAAATGTTGATATGCTAGTAAATTTTACTCTGAAGTTCAAGTTGGTTTATTATCTTTAGCAAGTTAATCATTTGCTAAAATGTGGATGATGCTTTAATTTGCCCAAGATGAACACATTTTTCATGGTACTATTTAAAGGTGAACATTCACCCAGCTTCATTTTGGATTATCACCTCTTTGAAATTAGTGGAGTGAATTTTACTGAGGTTTTAAAAATGTTGTGATTTTGGATTAAATGTTTCCAGAAGGGAGATAGCTATTAGCTTGGCTAAACTTGATGTAGTTCTCAAGCAGTTATAGGGGCAAAGATGCAGCAGTCACATGGTTTTAGGATGTAAACCTCAAAATTGCAAAGGCAATTGCTTGCTTGATTTGGTTGATATTCAGCCAAAATCTATGAGCTCATATTCACCGGTATTAACTGTATTTACTACTACCAGAATGAAATTCAAATCATTCAGTGTGTAGCCCTAATAATAATCCTATATGACTAGGGGCTGCTTCTTCAACATTATTTCCACCTAATTTATAATCAAGATGTTCAATTAATAATTTCAGCACTTTACGCAGTGTTAAGTCAGCTGAAAAATATGTGATTTTTCCACTTTTCATTTTTCACAATGCTGAGGAATGCATAATAACCTGACAAAATGGAGAGCCAGGAAAGCAACGATTACTAACAGACTAAATGAGAAAAGGAAAGGATTTTAAGAGAAAAGCTGAAAAGTTGATGGAGTTCTGTAAAAATGTGAAGGCAAAAAACTTTGCAAAAATAAGGCAGCCATGTCTACAACACTGTTTTGGATATTAAAGATTCCTTTGGAAAGGAAAACTGATTTAGAAAGAGGATAAATTATCACCTCTTCGGATGCCTTTTACATGGAATCTGCTAGGGATCTGCTGAATTTGCTTGGATTTGCTAATTTTTATTTTGAATATTATTATTTCTTTCTCCATTCCCCATCTCTAGTGTTATTTTCTATACTTTTAAGTTAATCAGTTGAAACATATTAACTAGGCTAATTCAATTCTTTACTAATTTGACTAATAGTTATGTAAAACTTTTCTTTCAATGCTAAAATGATGAAAAAAGATGTAGTAAGTCATGCAAGAATAATTACAATTTACTGAGTCACCATGATAGGTGTTTTACATGCATTATTTTATTAAATTCTCACAATCTTATGAGGTCGCTACACACAAATTCTATAAAAGAAGAGATTCAGAAAAGTTAAATTCAAGCTGCATTTTAAATCTAAGTAGATTGGAGAACTTACTTTGTAAATGGAGATAACAGCTGTTACTGGGAGCTGTGACTAGTTTAGTTTGACTCAAGGTACAAGCAGTGTAGATTTGTAAAAGGGAAACCTAGAAAAGAACTTGAGAGCTGTATTCCACATATGCTTCTACAATTAACCCATACACATAAGCATTTGGCTCAAAAAAAAAAAAAAAAAAGTACAATGACCACGTTGTAGGTGTTTTAACTACTGAAACATTTGAGCCAAAGTGATATACAGCTGACACTTCAGCATTTAAGGGAGAGTGAATAAAATAGGACTTATTTAAATATTCACCTTTTATATCACGTTGGGAATATTTCCCCACTTAGCTAGTATAACCGCTCGGGGTCCTTGCGTGAATGGAACCTAGTACAGGGAGGCAACTCCCTTGAGCGAATCATTCACATCATGGCGGGCCTTGATGAAGCAGTATTTGTGGGTGGGCACCTGGAGCCGGAGTAGGGGTTGGAGGGGCCCGGAGTGTGCTACCTCGAGGGTGTTAGGCACATGGGAGAGGAGTGGTTATTACAGGATAAAGGTCACTGGAAAAAAGAAGCATGGCATAACAAATTTACCCAGTCACAATTTACCCATCCAGGCTTTGTTCTGTTTTCTTGTATACATCAAGGTCTGTATGAGAAGGAGGCCCCACTTTAAAAAGAGGACTAAATTAGGACCAATATGTTTGATACTTCACAGCTCAGCTCTAGCCTTACCTGGGAGACTCAGAAATGATTTTATTCTTCCCGATCTAGGCTTAGAGCCGTGTTACATTAAATAAACTGCTTCCGGGGAACAGCTTCTACTTGAACAACAACAAACTTAACAAGAAAATAAGAGAATTAGACATGATCATCAGAGTGCAGGATTTCTTTTTCTTCTTTCTTCTTCTTCTTTTTTTTCTTTTCTTTTCTTTCTTTTCTTTTTTTTTTTCTAGAGGGAGAATTGTTAGAACTCTATTGTTCAGAGAAGTGACGTATCCAGATAGAGAGAGGAATATTTTGGAGAGCATTTAGCCAAACTCTCCATTTATTTTCACAATGAAAATAAAACCTTTATATTTATAAATGAGGGAACTGAAGCTCAGGGATGCTTAGTTATGTGTCTAAGGTGACAGCAAATTAGTAACAGTTATTTTCAAACAAATACCCCACAATGCCACACTGCCTCTAAAATAAGTCTAGGGAGATTTTTTTTTTTCTAAAGATAGGAGAGCAGTAAGATGATTCTACATTAAAGATATGAAATTTTCTGTTGATGCAGCATCAACCTTGTACATGATTGGCTCTTAATGATGAAGCAGGAAATTCATAATGGAAATTAATTCCCTTGATATCTAAGAAGTCAGAAACTCCCTGAAAGGTAAAACAAGAGATAACGCTGACTCTGTTGAATATATTCCAATGCCTACTGTACTGAAATAAATTTAAACCTTTGACTGAACAAGGGATTTTATGGTTTTTCTTTATTAAAAAGAAAAAATATATTTTTTAATAGACATCCTCAGAGGTTGAAATTACTGTTTATGTAAATTTAGTTGAACTATTTAGAATTCGTTACTGAAGGGTAGTCTTAACCATTTCTCAGGTGAGGCAAAAACAAAATATTGTTCCTCAAGTATTAATAATTTCTAGTTTGCAACAGACTGTCCAGAAAGACTTAGGTACACATAAGATACAATCTGAGGAGAGCCAGATGTTTGCAGTGATCCCGTATCTCTTCCACACCAATGTCACCAATGCTTGGGATTAAATTTCTATACATTTCCACTTTGGACCTCAGTGTTTAGTCTTCCTGAGTTCATTTTTGAAATGCAAATACCTCCTATGAGCTAATACTTTGAGTTCTTATCAGTGAAAAAATCCCCCTGGAATTACTTATGAGTGAGCTGGGAGCACATAGCCGCCTAAGAGTGGAAAAAAAAAAAAAAAAAAAGGAAAGAACAGCAAAGGGGCGGGGCAGAGTGGCTCAAGTCTGTAATCCCAGCACTTTGGGAGGCCGGGGCAGGCGAATCACCTGAGGTCAGGAGTTCAAGACCAGCCTGGCCAACATGGTGAAACCCCGTCTCTACTAAAAATACAAAGATTAACCGGGCATGGTGATAGGCGCCTGTAATCCCAGCTACTCAGGAGGCTAAGGCAGAAGAATCGCTTGAATCCAGGAGGCGGTGGTTGTGGTGAGCCAAGATCGTGCCATTGCATTCCAGCCTGGGAGACCAGACTGAAAGACTCCGTCTCAAAAAAAAAAAAAAAAGAAGAAGAAGAACAGCAAAGGTAGGAAGGAATACAGTGAAAGATGGGAGCTGGAGCTATCAAAAGTAAACCTTCAGGGCAGCATAATTTTGCCTGAAGCTCATTCTGACCTCAGAAAGGACAATAGAGGTTGATAGGTGTATCAGAGGGTTATAATGTGTTCACAATTGTCCTAAGTAACACTGAACATCAAAAATGCTTTAAATTAACTTTTCCCTTACAAAATATTTGATAATTGCTTATGTGATAAATGCCTTAATAGTAAAGAATTTTATTCGAACTCTTTTTGTATTTAGAATAATGACTTTCAAAATACTTCCCATCTTGTGTCAGTCAAATATACTTTGTTCATCACTGTAGGGGTATTAAGTATTGAATATGTAAAAATCAAAGGAAAGTGGTGACACAAAATGAGGAAAAGCATACTATTTGAAATTTAAGACACCCAGTCTTAGTATCTAATGACTAAGGCAGAAGGATAGATGTCCTGAACTTTAAGTGAGATTCTATATCTTTCTCAGTGTGTATATATATGCACACACATATATGTATGTATATATATATCCATGATGACTTTTGAGAGTTCCAGAAAAGTAGAAGCATGTCAAGGCAAGCAGAATGATTAATGAGGTTCTCACGTTTTGCTGTATGCTCCATTGCGCTCTGAGGTCTGGCTTTTGCCCTATCCCTCTAATGATGATGCTATTACAAAGATCACTGATGATTTCCTAGTCACCAGATACCTGTCTCCTGATACTGCTTTGTCTTGGGCATTTATACTCCCAATCACCTTACAATTCTGTAAACTCTCTTCTTGGCTCTAATGGCAGAGATGTATTCTGAGATACTTTCATTTCTGATGCTTCCTTTTTCATCTCCTCTTCCCATTTCTGACTTTTACCTATGACTGTGTTAACAACATTTTGGTCCTGGGTCTTCCATTCTTATGAAAAATCATAAGGTCTTAATCTTAAATTTTAGCTTAGGAAGCTATTATTTTATAAATGCCACCGAGATCAGAAAGAAGTGAGTTTCTGAAAGTGATAGAAGGATAATTTTCAATTGGCCAGGTTCCATTCAGATTCATCATTTCGACCACTGCACTTATAATGCTAATTCCAAAACCCTCTCTTCTCCCAGGACCTCCTTTCCGACAACATCCATAGAGTTTCCACCTCAGACGTCCTAAAACAATCTTAAAATTAAGATATTCTGAAATTTGTTTTCTTGCTCCAATCTTCTTTCAAAATTCGTAATTTCAGTTAATATAATAAGTCTTTTCACAATTCTCTATCACACTCAGCCACTGGAATTTCTTTTGTTTGTTTTCTACATGTATAATAGTTACTGAATTCATTCAGTACTTGATTCATAAGGTCTTTTGCAGCAGTATTTTCCACTTTGGCAGAATAGTAGTTCCAGCCCTTCTGTTATTGTGTCTAGATCAATTTTAAGACAAATATTTCTTGGGAATCTAAAACTTATGATCATAGTTCTAGCTGTTATGGGAAATTAACTGCTCTATAGACACAGATCCCACCCTCTAGGGAGCTTATAGTCTAAACAACTGTGATGGGTATTTGACTGCCCTTTCTGCCTACTCTGCTCTCTAATATATGTTACCCAGTAATTATTGTCTATTTGATCAATACATCACTTGAATTATGTGGTAAACATCTTCAATATTTATCTATTTTAGAAAGATTAATGACTATTTATTTGGGTTTTTAAGACTTCTACAGTTTCTTCCCAACATACTTCTCTAACCTTATCACTTCTTTTACTTTCTATAAAATCTGCATTGTCATTAGACTTTGCTATTCCTTGTCCCTCAGATGTGCTGCATGGAATTTTTTCTCCCAAATTATGGCTACTAGCTCACCTTTGCTGTCCTGTAACTAAAACTCATGCCTTTTCCATGGAACCCCACCTCACTACTTTGTACCAACTTGAACTTTTTCCCAGTGAGTCCTCCTTGCCCAGTCCCCATGCCTGACCACCAACACTGAGCCTTCTTTTTGTTTTTTCTTTAACCATTTAAAACAAGCTTGTTCAACCCATAGTCCATGGGCCACTGGCCTAGAATTGCTTTGAATGTGGCCCAACACAAATTCATAAACTTTCTTTAAAATTATAAGTTTTTTTGTGATTTTTTTTAAAGCTCATCAGCTATTCTTCATGTTAGTGTATTGTATGTGTGGCCCAAGACAATTCTTTCATTGTGACCTAGGAAAGCCAAAAGATTGGACACCCTGATTTTATAAATCTATATGTTTTAATTATTTGCCTCATTTATGTTACATCTCCCTATTAGGATGTGAGCTCTAGAAGGGTAGGGCAAGGATTTTTGTCCATTTTGCTCACTGCTAATCATTTATGCCTGGAATGGCTTTTATCACATACCAGACATTCAATAAATTATTTTAGAATAAATAAATGGATTAATTCAATCTTTCAGATCTTTGATTTTCTAATCTGAAAAATGAAGACAATAATTAAAAACAAAATTATTTTTTCAAAGAACATAAAATCTAAAGAGATTTATCCATAAAAGATATTATCTCATTTATTAATTTTACTTGTTATATATGTAATGCAGGGATACCTTCACTGTGGAATTAATCACCTATCATTAAATTAAAATGGACTCTAATTGGCCAAAATTTATTACCTAGTAACTTGTCTATAGAATCTGAAAGAGAAAAGACTAGGAATAAAATATCTCTTAAATTAGAGGATCAAGTTCTTAGATTAAGAACTTTCAATTTGTTTGTGTGTATGTGTGTGTATTTCTTTTTTTTCCCAGAATTGACTCCCTACAGAGATTCTCTAGAGTTTTTTTTCTGTTGGCCTTCCTCATGAAATTTTAATATCACAGATATACTATATGTCTGTTTTTGTTTTGCAGCCCTTTGAAGGCCACTAACTATTGTAATGTCTAAGAATTTTTTCTGGCTCGCTTTCCCCCATGAAATAATTTTTGCCTCTTGGGAAAGATATTACTTATACTGAGAATTACGTCTTATTTAGTACGACAAATAGATTAACGAAGTCTCTGTTTGGCCTATGTATTTAGCCCAGATTAGAATGCATGGGCTTTTACTGGCATGAACACCTTTTAAAAGCAAGACAATGGCTAATTTTAAAAATAGAGCTTCAATGCCTAAATAACAAAGCAAACAGAAAGGCCCTTTAATTTGGCTACTTTCCTATTTTAATATTTTTTAAAGAAAACAAGTAAATGAGCATAAGTCAGCTCCTGTGTTTATCAATGACTCCATGCTGTTGCCCAATGGATCTCATACTTGACTGAGACTCATAATCACATAGACATTTTGTGAACACACAGATTTCTGGGCTGCACTCCCTGAGTTCTTGATTTGCTAGGTCTTAATTGGGGCCCAAGAACTTGAATTTTTCACAGGTTTCCAACTGATGCTTATGCTACTTAAATCGCACCTTGGGAACCAGTGCTGTACTTAATGGTGACCAGAAAAAAAAAGTTACCAAATATTATGTTTAGAATGTTCTCCTGTTTCAATAACTAAGGTATTTTTCAGGATTCAAACAGATTACTGAAAGACATGACCAGAGCTCTTCCTTGAAGACTTTCAACCATTATGCTAATGATTACACAGTGCATATAGCAGATCAGAGGTCTGAATGGAGTCTGGTGCCTCCCAGCCCAGTGACTTCATAAATAAAAGACTGCCTTCTGGTGGAATCTCAGGCCAAGAAGTTATTTCTGGAGATCTTCCATTTTTATTTCAAGGATAGCAACTTCTTTTGTACATATAATTGCTATTCTGTTTCCCTTTACCTCCTAACGTGAACTAATTATTATCTCTCAAAGAAGATTTAGAGGAGTCTGTGTAAAGAAGTGTAAAGTTTCATAATTTCTTCTAAACCAGGATTCTAACTGCTTTGTTGTTTGAATCCTAGAAATGCAAACAAATGATTATAGATCAAAGTTGTTTGATTAACCTTGATATAGCCACAAAGAAACTAGAAAAGGATATGAATTTTAAGGTGAGAAATGTAGAGAAACACATAAAGTGAGTCACACACTTTTTTTTTTTTTTTTTTTTTTTCCTGTTGGATTCTGTCTGTGCTGAATGGAACAAAATCCACACTGAATTTGCTTACTCTAGATGAATTCAGTCATTTGGAGCGTGAGTGCATGATATCATGATATAAATACAATTCTTTTCAGGGTGGAACCCAAAAGAGAGGTAGATTAGTCTTGAAGTTAAAATAGAAATATTTTCAAAGTCCAAACACATTTCCAAAGAATACAAAAAAAAAAAAATCGGTTCCTATTTGATAGTTAACAAGTGCTGTACAACTCAGTGTATCTCAAACTGTGCCTTTGTGTCTAAAACAGCCAGGCTACAAATTAGCACTGACTTCCCTTTATTAGGCCCAGGGGAACTTAGCTCAGACTAGAATGCATGGTCTTTTACCTGCATGAACACCTTTAAGAAGCAAGACAAAGTGAAATTTTTAAAATAGAGCTTCAAAGCCTAAATAACAAAGCAAACAGAAAGCCCATTTGATTTGGCCACTTCTCTATCTTAAGGATCGTGCTATTGATCCATTGCACATAGATTAAGTCTGATGCACTACTACTCATTGTCTGAGATAATCTTGTATTTGCTTGCACTCCACTCCACCTGGCTTCTTGGATAAGAATGGCCAGGAAATGAGGGAGGCTGTGGCAAAGCCCTGGATAAAGACAGACACTGCTTTTTGTTTCTCATACCTCACTGTCTTCTCAGCTTTTCCTCCCTCTGCCTTTCATTTCTATGTTTGCCAAAGAAAAGAATTAATAGAGTAGAAGTTTAGATCTGAAGCTGGTTTCATTGGCATTGATATTTTTTTCCAACCTATTCTCAGCTAAGTGGCAGGTCACTGGGAGACTGTCTATATGCTAAGTTGCTCTTTTGCTAAAGGCTTTTCTTGGTGGGGAGGGGGACGATTATTATTTTTCCACTGCTGAAAAGCAGACATTTTATGTGTCCTTATTTTAGAAACCCGTTAAAGCTGTCTATTCCCATTTGAGATTGAACAACAATTTAAAACCACCAGAAAAAATAAGTCACATTCTGAATGTATACAGCAAGTGTGCTTCATTGTATGCACCAATCTTTAGGTTATTTCCAATCTGGCCCTTCTTGTGCCTATAGAATGGGCATCACTTCACAGCATGTTTAGAAGGAAGATTTATTATTACTTTTAATGCATTTTATTAATCTGTAGCATGTTAATACCATATCATTCTATCTGATGTGTAGTTAGGCAATCTCCTCAGTAAATCCTGCATCTCCTTAGTACTTCAGTTTTTGCACGTCTTAAGTAAGTAGTTAGCTATGTGAGCAAATATACACAATTATGTTCATATTTGACAGCAATTTCAACATTTACAGAAGCTAAAAATCAGAATTTTTTTATGCCCAGTTACTCATTGTTCAGGACGCAACCATGACAAGACCTGCTGACCCTCTTGGGGATTGCCTGGAACGTTCCTCTATATGGAAGCTTGGTGCCGAGCTATCATGTAGTTCCAGATTCCTTTTCCTTATTTGGAGACAACTTTCTCCTGCTCTGGGAAGGTCTTGAACTTCCGTGTTGTTCTTAAGCATGTAAGTCACATGGCATCTGGCCAGCCTCACTGGTATATCTGTCGCCTTAAGAAGAGATGGGGTCCTTTTCCTACAGCACAGGAAGCATGCAAGAAGTCCATCACTTTGTGCTGGTTATCAGCAGGGACCTGTTAGCCGTGGGAAACTGGTGCAACTACAGATTCTGATCTCGTTGAAATCTTTTTGCATGTGAATAAAGCATTTTTCAGACCAGTGCGTTGTGGATTGTCTTCCTTGGCGACTGTGAACCTGCAGCATATGCAGTAGGCTGAGGTCTCTGGGGTCTTCCTTCTAGTGATTGATTGGTCTTTGCCATCCTTCATGCAGTAGGAGTGCTAACTTGGGACTGGTAGCTGGATCTTCGTGTTCAATGCTTGTAAGGCAGAATTTCACATTTTTCAATACAGTTGTCCCGTCTTAACCACAGAGTATACTTTCCAAAACCCCCATTGGATGCCTGGAACCACGGATAGTACTGAACCTGACTGCCTTCAGTTGGGACACATTTTTATTCCTATCTTCCACCCACAAATTTAATCCCTCTTCCATCTTCACTAAGCATTTATCATGCGCTGTGGCTGAAATTTTTGTAGTTTGAGGTGTAACTGGCACTAATTTCTTTTTCCTTTTTCACAATTTCACAAGTATAAGATTTGTTGTAATTGTAGATCTTAGCAACCTCAGTATACTGCTTTCTTTTCTTTCTTTATTAAGTAGAGATTTTCATCTTTTCATTTCAAGGAAGCACTTTACAGCCTCTCTTTGGTTTATCTGAATTGCTACCATTCCTAGTCTTGTGCTTTGGGGCCATTATTAAATAAAATAGGGGTTACTTGAACACAAGCACTGTGATACCACAACAGTGTATCTGATCACAGAGAAGGCTACTAAGGAACTAATAGGCATGTAGCACAGACTGCATGGATACACTGGACAAAGGGATGATTCATGTCCCGTGTGGGACAGGCAGGACTGTACAGATTTCATCATGCTACTCAGAGTAGCGTACAATTAAAAGCTTACAAATTGTTTATTTCTGGAATTGTCCATTTAATATTTTTGGACTGCAGTTTCTCATGGATAACTAAAGCCATGAAAAGCAAAACTGCAGATAATAATGGTCAACTACTATAATCTAAGGAAAGCTTTTAGTATTTGTCATTTACAACACTCAACAGCACCAGACTTCTGTCCCCTACATTTTCCAAATGTCATACCCTAATTCTTCTATCAGACTAGTCCATTTAACAGTTAAACTGTGTCTTTTTACCCACCTATTTGAAAAAAGCACATTTTTCACCTCATTCAAGATCATATTTTTAAAAATTTTGGATAAAAAAATGTTTTGTTCAGTATGTCTTTCATTTGGTCTGCCTATATATGTTTTTCTGTCATATAAATCTGCTATATCTATGAATAAATATTATATATGCATGGATTAATACATTTATATCAACAAATAGATACATATAGGTGATATGCATTCTTAGGTATCCTATATACACACATATAAACAAATGTGTATGTAGAATACATTGTATGCACCTATATTTGCACTTTTTCTATTTTTTTCTAATTTTTAAATATTGATATATTGTGCTGAATTACTTTCAGTTCTTAGAGGGATATTTCAAACTAAAGTTTAGTCAAGTCAGTAGTGGCCCAAACTCATAGTTTCAGCTTGAGATTTGTAAATATCTTCAACACTGTGAACTTACCTAATATCTATCCCATTCACAGAATTATAAATCAAGAATCATTATTATCTGGGCATAATAAAACATTAAACTCAAATAGGAATATTTTGCACCTCAAACAAAGACCCTGAGTTAAAGGCAGATCCCCCATCCTCTTAATCCCTGCCTCCCCCAGATCTCTTTCACTCCATTCTGGACCACAGGCAAAGTCTTGTAACTGGTCTCCAGGATCTTCAAAGTGTAGTATTTGCTTTGACTACTCTTCTAGTTATCCTTATTATGATTATGTTTTGTCATATTGCCACTCTAGGTAAAAGTTGTGCTTGCTTTTCAGTATTTGAGGAAAAGTGAAAATACCTCAGTATGTCACACAGTAACTTTACAAACTGGGTTCACATTTTCCCAGACCAATCTATTCCACTCTATTTTCTGCATTCCCTCTTTAGACCACATAGTAACTCTTACTTTTCCACAGAGAATGCTAGACTTTCACGTCTCCCTGCCTAGTCAGGTCTATTTAAGAGTAACATTCTGCCACATTTTCTCTTTCCCAAGACTCGATGTCCCCTTCTTTGAGAGCATCCCCTGGTTTTGTAATTGTATACATTTTCCATTCATTTTCTCAGTTCATATACATTAGGCTCTTTTCTTAACTTAGAGGTGGAGTAGTAGAAAAGACAAATTTCATGCCAACAAGGAACTTATACTCTTGTTAGAGAAGACAGAAGATAAATTCAAATAGTGATAAGAAATAAGGAGCATGCAGAGCAACTAGGATGGTGTTGGCTATCTGAGATCAGCTAAAAGGGTCTTTACCAAAGGTAATGCCTAATCCAAGGGTGATTCAAATTAGAGTTAGGAGAATGAGGCAAATATGCAAAGAGACAGTGGAAGAACAATTTTATGTGGGGAAGGAGACAGTAAATGAAAAGATCCTAACATATTTGTTTTAGGAACAAAAGGAAAGTCTGATGGAGAATAGAAAACAAGGAAAGTAGATAATCAAGTGACATAGGAGGACATTTTCCAGATATGTGGGAAATTATGTGCTGTATGGTATATAAAATAAATATGTTTATTTTATTCTAATTAAAATAGTAAGTTAATGGAGTATTTTAAGTGTGCGTATACGTTGGTGAGGCTAGGTGGGTAGCAGAGGAGCTGATATATTCAGTTACATAATTTCAAGCAATTATTCTGGCTTGCATAAAATCAGTGGAGAATTGAGTATGAAAAAAACAAAAGTAACTGGATGGGAAACCCTTTTAGTAGTCCAGATAGCAGGTGGCAGTAGCTTGGATTAGAGTTATAATAATTTAGACGGTAAGAAGTGAACAGATTCTGAATGTATTCTAGGAGGAATGATAAGACGTTGATGGATTGGTGAGAGAAAGACTCCAATAATGATTCTTAGCAGCAGGCTGGATGGCAGGGTCACATCCTGAGTTAAGGAACACTGACAGGTTAAAAAATTAGTTTAGGAGTAAAATTTAAGAACTGGGAATGAGATACATTGATGTTGATATGTTCCTATATATCCAAAATGAGATATCATATAGTTTATAAGTTTGAAGCTCAAAGAAACAATTGAGCTGGAAATACATTCTTGAGGATCCAACACTATGGAAACAATATTTACATTTATGAGGTTAGATTACTTCACTAAGGGATAAACTATGGATGAGAAGAAAGACAAAACCTAAGCCAGTATGTTCTAAGATTTAGGTATTGAGCAAAGAAAGAAGGTAGAAATTTGGACAGGTAAAATATAACTTCTGACATAGGAGAAAAAAGTCATATAGCATCTAATAAGCTTTGAAAAAATGGTTTTAAGAAGGACAGCGTGCTCATGAATGTCAAATGCAAACACAAGTTTATTTTGATATGGACAGATTATCATGTGAACATGTCTCAAGGAGGGAGTCATTTGTGATCTTGCAAAGGGCTATTTGTAGATTGGTGGAGAGTTAGTCAAATGACAGCAAGTTGAGGAAGAAATGGGAGGTGATAAAATGGAAACCATAAGTACTGAAAACACTTTAATATTTTTCCTTTTAAAGGAAACAGAGATATAGAGTAGAGAGGAAGAAAATTATATCAAAGGAGGATTTTACAACACCTATCATATTAAACTGTGGCTTTATAATTAATGAAAAGGTCTTCTATTAACATAGTAACATAATTTGGGAAAGATGAGCGAGGAAATAATATTTAGTCGATGTTTGGCCTCGAGTAGTAGGACAGCGATAAAGCTTCATGGCCCATCTGGAAGGGTTGGCTTTAGATAGAGGCAGGAACATTTGCTTCATTATAACAAAGGAGAAAGGAAAACAATTTGGGCGGAGATGCACATAAGGTGATTGGCCACTTGATGGATAGATGAGGCCATTTTTTCTTTGTCTATTTTCTTAATGAAAAACAAGATGTCATGAGCTGTGAGTGATAAAGAGTAAAATCTGAATGAGAAGAAAGCAGAATGTATAAGATAGTTTTCCATAGCAAAAAACAATTAACTGAAAAGTTGTAGTAAGATTATCTTCATATGTTCATAAATTTAAAGTATATCAATCAGTAGAGTTATGTGATCTTCTTTAATCATATTCAAATTCTCAGGCATACACACAGAGTAAGCAATTAGACTTAACAAGGATTGGACTTCTTAAAGGTGGGCACCTCCTTCTTTGAAGTTGCCTTGAAAGGCCAAATGAAATGTTTATTTTATGTGTAAAGCAAAAGCAAAATAAATCAAAACATGCAAACACGTAAACCTCAGCAATTACTAATAACTAAGAATGAATACATGAGTGAATGAATGAATATCCTTAGATTTTAGAAATTAAAGGAGAGGAGCATACATTTTAATGCACTTATTTTATGGCTAAAATAACTGAAACCTTGAAGACAAATTACTCAAAATTATATGGCTTATTAGTGCATGAAATGAGACTAGATTCAGAAACTAAGACCAATATATTTTTTAGGAGAAATTTCTTGAATGCATGGTCAGTGCTTAAATTTCAACATCATCAAAAATAGATAAAGGGGCAAGAATAGAGTTTGAGTCAAAATTTTAATACTGTTCGTAAGACAGATCTCATCTTGCAAACTTGGAGCAAAACACAAGCTTTTTCCCAATCTTTTGAAACATCACAATCCTACTGTATTCCTGCCTAACCCCTTGTTTATTTGCAAAGCAAAAATTGTGTTGAAATATCATATAACTCTGATTGCTCTAAGTAAACTGTAGGCTAGGGAATCTAAAAAATGGAATCAAAGTGTTATTTTCACAATGGGATATGAAAAACCCTGGCCATATGTAGTTGCTGGTGGAAGTGGGGAAGAAATGAAGCACATCAATAAAACATGACTACAGTTTGAGGACCATAGTAAAAATAGTTTATGGTGTCAAGACCTAAGGGATTTTACCAGCAGAAGGACAAAGCTAGTAGAGAGTGGGTGTGGGGGCTGCAAATTCTTCTTAAAATTCTTAATTTTCCCCCATTCCATGATGTTTGCCCTTGTTATTTTACTTGTCAATATCAGAGTATCTACTTGCATCTTAACAAGCTGTAAACTCCTAGTTCAGAATTCTATTTCCAATGGTTACACTCAAGTCTTGGTCTTAGTTCATTTTTCAATTTGAAAGATGTGTAAATTAACTTTACTCCTTCCCCATTGCTCCTCAGCTAAAGAGTTCTAAAGTGTCTTCTACAACCTGGAATTTAAAGGGTTGCTCATTTATCATCAATAAATATTGTATAGTTTAGTCTCCTTTTTACATGTTATATTTTCTTGTTCAGTAATAATTCAGGTGGTTCCTGAATCAGGAAAAAAGTGGTAAAAAATAAATCAAATGAAGAGAAACTAAGAGGCAGAGCAATTGAAATGAACTTCATTTCCCATTTTCTTTTGCTTTTTCTGTGGTATGAATTCTACCTTAGGGTTTCTAGTGAGTGCATGAATGTGCGGGATGTCCAGTTGTGTGTATATATGTGTATGAGTATGTTGAAAAGGAAAAGAACAGCGGCATATTAGTTTTATAGTTAATCATGGCAATGCAGTAACACTGGCAAAACAAAGAAATTCAGGCACAATAATGTCAATAAAGGTTATTTTTGAATACCTTTAATAGAAAATATGTGTGTCTGTTGGATTCAGACATTTGGGGGCCTGGAAGGTGGTAAACTCTGGATCTAGCACTCCTTCTGCTTTCTTAAGCTTTCTTTTCTGGAAAAGGTTAATATATTATCTATTTCCAAGTATGTCCACCATAGTCGAGGATAAATAAATGTTGATTCCTTTTTTTTATTCCCTGCACCCTGGAGATGCTATGTTATACATCTATAATATAATATATACATTATATATATTCTATTAAGTTGAATAATATGAATGTATTCGTAAATCATAGCACTGGAAAAAATATAAAAGATGTGTGATATTAAACCTATCCCTAAAATACTTAAAATTTAACTGAACAAGTAAGATATTCATAGAAATAATAATTGCAATTGTTTCAAATAATAGATGTTCCAAATACCTAATTAGCATTTCAAGCACTTCATCTAAAATGGTAAGATTTTTATGCAAGATTGATGAAAATAAGGATTGAATTATACTTACAAATTCTTAGAGTAGGAGGGAGTTGTAGTGACTATTTAGTTTAACCTCCTATTTTAAAGTGAGGAGGTCAAGACTCAGAAAATGATGCTATTTGTCCAAGATGTCATTAGTGTCAGAGCAATTAAACAAAGCAAGCGCAGAAGTAGGATCTATAGAAGTAATGTCGCCACATGATACTCAGTGGAAGAGTATGTTTCATGTCTGTTTAACTCAAATATGTCCCGTTGGCCCAAGGAAAACTACCTTTCAGACTTAGTCCATTTGATTGTAACATGAACAATAAAACAATTTAAACGATACAAGGTAATATGGATTTGGTGCTGTATGAGAGAAAATAATTCATCTTCAAAGCTACCTAATAAGATATATTAGCAGCCATCACCCCTTTAGCTGGGATAGTCCATAGACACAAAGGTTCAAAGACAACTATAAGGAGCTTCAAAAGCAACTTCCAAATTGATGATTGCTTTAAACCAGAAGGGGCACAGTGTTTAACATCAAAGTTTGGCATTGTGTGGCTGCTGTTAATCAAAACCTCTTTGGAAAAAAGGATGAAAAGTAGAAACATTAGAAGATCTATGAAATGGGTGTCCTAGTTATCAAGATGAATCAGGAACCAACTTCTATATTTTTAGGGATAGCAAAAGCTAATCTTATGTGCTACTAAGGAAGAAGCAAGATAAGAATAGGCATTTTTCCGTAAGCATCATTTGTGTTTCTTTGAAACACAAAGAAATCTGAGAAGAAACATTTCATGGAAGTCATATTTTTCCCCAGTGATTCCTACATTGGTGAGTTATTTCTCTTCCTGGCTTCTACCCCCCATCCCCACACCCTGATAAAATAGAGACTCCCATTTGTAGTCCAATAAAACATATATAGGTAAAATATGAGGCATTCTTACTCAAAATCATACGTAATAAACATATATACCTCATAATATGTGAAATGAAATTGGCAAAAAATATTAACACATTCCAAATGGACTAGAAAAGTTAAAACGAATTAATTGTTGACAATGAAATCTAAGAAAGTCACAATATTTCCTGTCTTTAATAGTTACATGAGGCAGCTCCTCATACACACACACACACACACACACACACACACACGTAGACATATATCCGCTTCTATTTATAATCAAATACGATGCCAAATCCAATATTCAGGTATTATCCAAGCACGTGTTTTAGGGCTATTTTCAAACACAGAATGCTTAGTTGAATACGCTCTGACTCTCATCTGGGGTAACACCGTCTTCCTTCTGAAGCTCTCACATGGTGCTTAAGTACAATTTAGTACTTAAATATATAGTATCTTATAATCACTTGTTATTGAACCCCTGGGGTTAATCCTGTCACTTTAACTGGATTTTAAGCTTCTTAATGACGGAGCTTATGTTCTATTTTCCTTCTTATTTTGTGTCCTTCACAGTGACTAGTTTGGGCCTTGGAGATATGGCAGAGGCCTGAGGAGCACCCTATGCTCTCAATTAAATAAATACTCTTGCTTATACCTCTTTAATCCAAAGAGAGAGAGTCAACTGATGTTTTAAAGAATAGAAGACCCTTAAAACATAGTATAATAGCAACTGAAATGTATTTTATAAAGACACAAAACAAAATAACATACCCTCTTACTTTATCAATGGCCTGCAATATGCCAGAGGGTGGGGTGGAATTTGGCAATACTCTCCTTACCTTGCCCACAGCCACATCTGGTGACTCCTCTGAGTTTATGCCCTCATCTTTGCATAATTCTTAATATCTAAATGAATTGCATGTTTCCACATTGAAGTTGCATTATTGTTATAGTCCATAATCTGCCCATATAGTCATAAATATAATGGTCACTTACTATTTACTTCCTTCTGGAATAACTCCCAAGTTACACGAGAAAAGAGGTAGTTTTACATTAGAATTATTACATCTCCACAAGTCAGCACATAACAAAATCCCCACTAAGTCTTCTGATTGCACCCAGAAAACATGAAGAGTGCCTCCATGAAAGAGAGCCTTTAAATTTGTCAGGTCTTAGAGCTGGAAAATATTTTGGGGCACTGGGTGGCCAAGAAATGATATATGACTTGAGCAAGGACACATAGTCAATTCTTCAAAATCTCATGGGTCTGTTAGTAATTGTGTAGTATCAGTTGGGTTACCTTCAGACAGTGGCTCTCAATAGGGGATATTTTCTGTGTGTCAGGGGGTCATTTGAAAATGTCTGGAGATATTATTGTTTCACAACTTGTAGGGAGATTTCTACTGGCAGTTAGTGACTAGAAGCCAGGGGTATTTATAACTGCCCTGCAATACATAGAAAGGGGCCCCACAAGAAATAGTAAGACCCCATACATCAACAATGTTAAGATTAAAAACCCTACCCTGGAGAAAAAACAAAAAAGCAGAAGCAAAAACAAAATTCTATTATTTCTGTCTTGACAAACTTTTGTCCTACTTTATTCTCTGCCTATGGCCAGGTGTGTGTCCATTGCCAAGTCTAGGAAACTCCTATTGCCTTAGAATTCATTCCCACACTTCTTAAGTCTGGGGGAGTGGTGAATAGGGATGGGATTTACTGCCAGGAAGAGCAAGGATGAGTGTCATGAAAGTATCCAAATTCTATTACCTAAAGCACATTCAAAGATGCCCAAGATTCAATTCATCAGTATGTTATTCCTTAGAATCATAAGTACATAGCCAACCCAGTTCAGAAAACTACTCTAGTGATATTAGGGATTTTTGCTAGTTACACATAACACTCATAAAATCTAAACTTGTGTGGAAACTTAATCTACGCTGCTCAGGCTTCCCTCTGACCTATTCAATTTTCAAAGCCTTTGTATATTCAGCCTTTGTATCTTGTCAGTGTTGTTCATTGCTGAGGATACTATTTGAACCTAAGTAAGAATTCTGTACTCTCACCAATACTGACAACTGACTGATCAGGAACCAAATCTGGATCTCTGAATATAGTCACACATGGGGGTCCAATCTAAATGTATATGTTTTATCCCTATATGATACCAGTACAATTAGGTCCTGTAGGTTTACATTTGTAACAGGAGGTGAAGATTCAATATGAAAACCCGGGTGCTGTGTTTTAATCCACATAAGCATTGGAAAGTCGGTCATTCTTCCCCAAAAACTCTGCTCTTTTTATCCTTCTTTCCTGTCTCTTAGGTTCACTGATGTTCTTTATTTTCTCTAAAACTAAGCTTGCCTTTAGTGAAGGATCTCCCATGAGGTATTGATACATTCATATTAATGTAATTTGAGTTGTTGTTTTTCCGAAGGATATATGTGTTTTGAGTGATGAGCGTGAAGCATTAGGAAGCAGACAGAAAGGCAATTTTTGTGTCAGTTGACAGCTCACCTTGACTATAGACTTAGTTAACAAGTCATCTGGGATAGAGGTGAATTTTAGGAAAACGGCAGAAGAGAAGTTTTCATAAATATGATAAGGCCAGATTTTGAAAATGTGTGGATTTTAGACAGAGGAAATTAAACTTTGAAGGGAAGTGGGAGGAGCGTGACTAGGTAAGCATGTCCTGAAGTTGAATGAGTGTTAGATGACAAGTTGAATTGGATGAGAAAGAGATTATAGGCAGACCAATCATGTATTAAGATATTTCTGTCTCTGTTCTTTATTGTATTCTGTATTTTCTCCAAAAGTCCCTTCTGTCTTTCTTCCTTTTCTAACTCCTTCTCTTAAATGCCCTAGATTTCTAGAGCTGTAATGTGAAATATATACTCAGTGAGAATTGTTTGATTGGCTTATCTCTTGTTTCACCTTCATTTCAACATTAAGCTTCCTAACAAAAAAAAAAGAACAGCTACATTTACATAAGGAAACCCTGGACAATTCTGAGACATTTGAATTGAATCATCTCTTGAAATGATTGTTGTCATCAGTAAACATGGAACCGGTAGACCAGAATTTAAATTCACATGTCTGTTCTGGAAGTCAACAGTTACAACTAGTACAAGGAAGAAGAAGGGGACGTGGAAATGAGAAAAAAATATGACTTTGAACTTCAGTTTTACTCACATCATCAGATAAGATCCCACACAACCTTATTTCTTTAATACTTTGATCCTTTTTCACTCAATAGTCATTCACTCTAAATGAAATTTTCCTTTTTCATATGGCATTCAACCTTTAATCCTTTCTTCTCTAACTCTTTAGTAGCAGACTTGATATTTCAGATATTTCTTATCAGTTTATTTATCCTTAATAAAAACGAGGTACTTTAACAGAAAGTAAATGTTTAAAAATAAAGGGAGATAAAAGGGATATGGTAAACAAAATGCAATTTCTGCTAACGGCGTATATTTCTATTAATTAGATGAAAAAGTAAGTGATAAAGTATTGCAAACATGTAAAAAGAAAATTCAAATAATTTTTTTCTTCATGCTTCCAGTTCTTTATAGTACATTACATCAGCTAATGGCAATTTGTATAATTTGTGTAATGACATAAATTGCCACAAACTCTCACTCGGTGAAGTGCTGTCAGAGTCATAAATCAGGACTCAGAGAATTAGCTTTGGGAAGCATAGTCTATCAGCCTTAGGGTGAAAGAGGAATGGGTCAGAGTGGCAATCATTCAGTGAGCAACGTGCAGAGTTGGGGAGGAAAATGAATGGAATGGTGTGAGGAAAGCGTGACTGAGCTAGACCTTGATGAGCTAATCCTCCACATCAAATGGAATAATGCTTCATGGCTACATGTTGTTTTGCTCAACTTCTAAAATTACATTCCTTGACTTATGATTACTTCTCTGCAGGGGTCTAAGGACAATTTTGAGAATAAATCTCAAATCCTTTCAGGGACTTTCCAATACAGGGTATCTAATTTTAAATGAAAAAAAAAATACACACACACAAACACACTTTTTACCTTCCATCAAATGTTGTCTTTTCTGTACTCATGCACCTTGCCAGCAAGGGCCATGTTGGTAGTTATAGTCAATTACAGAATTTGGCCTTCTTCAGGTACACATGGTAATTTGTCTGTGGGCATGTGGTACACCTGCACTTAAAAATACTAGAACAAATATTTTTTTAATTCTGTATGTGTTTCAGAATCTCTTTCTTTCTCTGTCTCTCTCGCTTTATCTCTTTCTTCCTCCCTGTCCCCCAAAAATGTCTAATGTCTGTCTGTTTCTCTCTCTCTCCCTCTCTCTCTCTCTCTCTCACACACACACACACACACACCCCCCATGAAATTTTTATTGAGTGTGGAATTCTAGAAATTTAACATCTGTATAGTGCTTTAATGAATATGTGTTCTTAAAGGTAAGGTAAAAAACATTATTTCTGTAGAAGATTGTTCCATATAAACTGTTACCACCTTCCTCACTCTGTGTGTGCGTGTGTGTGTGTGTGTACCTGTGTTTGTATGTGTAAAGAGTTCTCAAGAGTTTGAGCTTTTACCCTACTGTCATGATAACATTTAGCCTGGCACAGTTTCAGGAATGCTAGGAGAAGATATGAGACTTCTGGGTCAGACACAGAGGACTTTATTACTTAAGGGAGTAACAGTAGCCAGATTGCATCAGTTCCATAAGCCTTAATTTCCACAACATGACATAGAACCAGATAATACAAAGAGGGCCAAGTGAGTTATGTTACAAGAGAAGAATCCTACACGTAAAAATTCCAATGTTTTTAATAGGCAATAAACATGCCTTCCATTTGTTTCAGGAGGAGACACTATTTTCATCTTCCAAGACTACTAGCAAACCTGCTCTTGGCTCTAGAAGGAAGCAAAAATCTTTCTCTTTGGTGGCAATTCAGTACATAAGCACATTTCAAAGGAAAATCCAAAATAAAGTCAGTCAGTGTCTCTGCTCACAAGAAGTAAAGAAGCATGAGACACTCATGGAAAATTATCTCCCAAAACTTTGTAAGCGGAGAAATGCTGTAATAAATTCAATGACTTTGACTCCCCTTGGGATCCGAATCTATGTTCTCTTTCTCCTGGAGAAATCTTTCTAACCTCCCACTGCCCCCACTCTTGGAACTAATGAACTTGAGCTACCTAGACAGTGGAAAATGAAACAATACATTAACTTTGGTCTTTTAGCATTGGCAGAGGGTCTAAAGCAATAATCCTTGACATTTATCTCTTTACCTTTTATTGTCTAAGCACTTTGTGAAATTATCTAGTTAGTTAATCTTCCTAACACCTTTGTGAGTGAGGTTAAATGATGCAGTTTCTAAAATAGATATATACAAATTATAACTTGATAGGCCTAGTGATATGAGTTTGCACTATAATTGTACTTGGTGTTTGATGGGATTATGGCCATTTTATGGGCCACTGGTTGTAGTTTCTTCTACACGTCATGTGTTTTTATGGTCTAGCATCTGAAGGAACAATCCAAAAAGACTCAATGAAATCACTATCCCTTCTAAGCATCTTATAGCACATAATCTTATCTATCTTATAACACAAACTCATTTAAACATTTTTGTTTGTTTCTTACTATAACCAGCTTCAGTTATAATGCTAATTCTAGAAATAGTAATCTGAACAAATATTATAAAAGCTTAAGAGTATATAAGAACCTGAAAGGTCATATGGGTAAGTTTTCTATCTTCAATGAATAAATTCTTCAGAACTGATATTTCTTATTTTTTTCTAATATTTATTCTTTTCAAATAAAAGTACAGATTAATTAACTTTTTTGTAAGAGAGGTAATAATACAATTTATGTTTCACATTGTTAATAAAACCTAATGTTCTCTAGGCTTTACAAGATTGTTAGTAAAAAAGAGTCACAGTATCTCAAAATTCCACAGGCGTATGGGTTTTTCATATGTTTTACTTTTCATTGATGAATCTGTAATAACTAAAACAAGAGGGCACATAGCATGCACTATAAATATTTGTTGAGTGGCTGATAGTGTAAGCTTTTATCTTTCTACCAAGTCTCTCCACTATGCCAGCCAAGTTTACCTAGAAACCCATATATGTAAAAAGAGTCCACCATTATGAGTGACATTTCTTGGTCAAGCATTATCATTGTTTCCTTCTGTTTCCACCTTACACAGTTGCTGCTTTCAGGAATTCACGTAGACATCCCAGATCTCTCATGTTTCCAGGCACATGTTGTGTTCTGTACAGACCAAGGAAGACAAAAGATTTTTTTTCCCTACACAATAATGTATCTTGCTACTTGTGGGCTCCAGAAAAAAATATTTGAATCTTTGTCACATAAATATTTGTGAGTTCAATTTTTCACCTCTAGTCTAAAAGTATACTCTCCAAAGACTTAGTTCTCATTCCTACAGTCAAAATGACAAAGGGACTACTCACTGACCATTTACACTATCTCTTCTCCTCTCTGTCTTGCTGTTTCCACACAAAACTATCTCCATTCAGCTTCTCTGTCGTACCAATATACAAATTAACTTTTGCTTTAGGGGCCCTAGTTTTTCATAGTCAGTCACATCTGAATCTTTGTTTAGCTTCCCTGCAACATCAACTTAGTAATAATTTACATTCCAAATGCTTTATCTTTTGAAGTGAAAAAAAATAGTCACCTATGTTTTGGACAAAGCGTTTATTTCAACCATGCAATGGCCAAAATCTCTCTGAAGACATTTTTCTGAATCTCAAGAAAAGGACGCGCTTTAGTTTTCTGATGTACATCTGAATTTTCATAATTTATCAGTCTTACATGGAATGTTGTTGATTATGGCACATAACACAATCATTTTTCCATTTTCTCTTCTTTTAATAAGACATCTTACAACTTCCGTTTTAGAAAAAATTGTGTTAAAATCCCATGTTTTCCAGTAGAATCTAAATGAATGAATCTACACAGCATTTATTTTATTTCCTTTCAACTCAGTGATCACATTATCTGCTTTATGTAGATTTTCAAAGAATTCATATCCATGTTTTCATATTTGCAGTTTCTTTCCCTCTTCCAAATCCATGCAAATGATGATAAATGTGATCAGCCTCATCCTCTAAACACAGATTACTGTGAAAAAAAAAAAAAAGCATGTTTCCTAAGAAATAAAAGTTCAGCCTGTTTTTGACACAAGTGTCAAGACAAACCAAGAATTGCCCTTGTGACAGATAATTAGGGAAAACTGTCAAGCCTGCAGCTTAATCCTGTGTACATCTGCTCAAAGTCAGCTCTGAAAACTGTGGGATCTAGGAAGACAATCTTTTGTAATTAGCCAAGGCCACTATAATCCATAAAAACATCTGATCAAATTGATTTCCAGTCCATCAAGTGGTATCTGTCAACAGCAACCTTACCGATCATCCCGAGGCTGTGACTACCTCATGTAAACCTCTAAGGTCATTTAAAGGTTCCTTTGCCTTGTAAATATGAAATCATTTTCACTTTTTGACAGGCTGCCTTTTCATGTAGGGTGGTAGGAAAAAGAAGAAGTAAGAAAAAAATGAAATGTCAAAATAATTCACAAACCATTAACATTGGGAAGGCAGAAATCCACAATTCACAAATGTCTTTTGTAAGATCAGTGTTCTGCTAAGGAGTAGCCAACAATATGCAGAGTTTGTGAAGAAAGAAAATTGCACCGTCTCTGCTTCTGAACTTGAGGTCTTGACTTTGTTCTTCTGGTGTGTATGCTGAATATTCCACCCATGTCTGTCTCGCAACTTGTGTGTGCTACTTGCACCTTCCTGTCCCACCCTTGTTATTCTCTCCAGACTCTAATCTCTCATCATTCTCAAATACAGGGGCTAAAACAATTTTCCTCCATCTCAATTTTGAAAAATGGGTTGAGCCGTGTCGCTTGTCTGCCTCTCTGTTGTCTGCCATGTCCATTCTAATGCTTTTCCAAGCCTGGTGTCTTATGCAGTTAATTTGAGCCTTCCTTACCCTTACTTTCTCCACGACCACAGATATTTCCTCTCTTAGGTAAAATTATTCTCACTCATTTCAAAATTCTGATCTCTAAAAACTTAGCACATTCCTCACCTCTGGATATCAATTGGACACACTCTTATCCCTCAGTGTGTGTGTATTTATCAAAATGGTCTAACTGTTGCCTTTACGTAGTTTTCTTTTTCCCAGTCTCTCCATAGCTCCTCTGTGCTGGCTTCTAGTTCTTGCAACTCTCTTCTCTTAGACTCTGTGCAAAGGCATTTTTCTGCTGTCTTCATTTTCTCTTTTCTGAGATGCCACTTTTTAAGACCGTCTCCTAAGTGAAGGATATTCCCACAAAACTCCAGTCCTTAATTTTCTATTTTTCTTTCTGCATCATCTCCATGATACTTTTTGCTTTCTGCTTCCTCTGAGTTGATGATACTCATTTTTGTGTTTCCAGCAGCTCGAACATGTGTCCCCAAAATTCAGATGCCTAAAGACACCTCCACTTAAAAAAAAATTTGTATTTGTGCAAATCTCACCATTTTCAAAACTGAATTAATCTTTTGCCCACAATCGAGTTCTTTTTTCACATTAAATTTTTTCAATCAGAGAATTGTCCCTGGCTGGTTTTCTTCCCTTGTCTAGATTCAATTTGTCACCAAGCCATCTCATTTCTTGCTTCAGATTTTGTCATTGTCATATAATCAAAATTGCACCTCTTTTATTAAATGATCAACCTAGTAAAGGTTACCATCCTCCTCCTCAAATTAAGAACAGTTCTGTTAGATTTCTTTATTGAGATATAATTCATATACTATAAAATTTAATATTTAAAAGAGAAATGTTTTGTGGTTTTTAGTATATCCATAAATTTGTACAACCATCACCACTACCTAGAATCCCTACTGTAGGACATTTTTATCACCCCTTTAAGAAACCTCATGCTGATTGGTAGTCATTCCTCATTCTCTTCCCTCTCTTCCCATTCTTTAGCCTCTCATAACCACTAATTCTGTCTCTAAGGACTTGTCTATTTTTGATATTTTGTGTCAGTGGAATCATACAGTATACAGCCTTTTGTGTCTGGCTTCTTCTAGTTAGCATAATGTTTTCAAGGGTCGTGCATATTGTAACATGTATCGCTACTTCACTTATTTTTATTGCTAATATTCCACAGTATGGATATACCATCTTTTGTCTGTCCATTCATCACTTGATGGATATTTGGGTTGTCACCAGTTTTTGGCTATTCTAAGAAAATATACCACTCACAGTAACCAGCAAAAAGACATGAAGATGTATATTATAAAAGTGTGAAAGTGGAGATGGAGAGAAGTGTGTAGACTTAGCATCCACTTTCAGGAGCAGAATTAACCAATTTGTTGGATTGAGTGAGAGGGATGAGAGAGAGAAAGTAATCAAACATCGATTCATAAACTTATGAGTTCTGTGGCCCTCCTTTCCTAGGTATTTTACTTAATGACAAAGAAAAACTTGTGCCTATGAAGAATGTCTGGAGTAAGTCCAACAGTTTCATATATATATGTGTGTGTGTGTTTGTGTGTGTGTGTGTGTGTGTATGAAGGTCTACTGAATATTTCTTTTTCTTTTTCTTTTTTTTTTTTTGAGATGGAGTCTCACTGTGTCACCCAGGCTGGAGTGCAGTAGCCCAATCTCGGCTCACTGCAACCTCCCCCTCTCGGGTTCACGCCATTCTCCTGGCTCAGCCTCCCGAGTAGCTGGGTCTACAGGTGCCTGCCACAACGCCTGGCTAATTTTTTTTATATTTTTAGTAGAGACAGGGTTTCACTGTGTTAGCCAGGATGGTCTCAATCTCCTGATCTTGTGATCCGCCCGCCTTGGCCTCCCAAAGTGCTGGGATTACAGGCGTGAGCCACCATGCCCAGCCGGTCTACTGAATATTTCTATGTGAATGTCAAATGCTACAGAGCTAATGCTATACTTATAATTATGCCTCTTAAAGATACAGCTTCTGAATGTGTCTTTTGTCTTAGTTGTATATTTCACCATTCATCCCTGTCACACATAGTGACAACTTAAGATGCTTGGCCTTTATCCTAAATCTATTCAGGCCCCTAACCATGCTATTACCACAATTAGTCATCAAGTGCTACCGATTTCACCACTGAACTGCTTTGTATGATCCACTTCACTCATCCCCTTGCCCTCATTCCTATTATTTTTTACATATACTCAAGTCTTTGACATATCTCTCTGCCTCTGGATTTGTACCCTTAAATTTATCATCAGCACAACTTCCAGCATTATCCAGATAAAACGTAATTCTGACCCATCTTGATACTTAGAGATGTTCAGCAATTTCCCATAGTGCAACCTGGATCCTGGATTAGTACTCTCCACTTCCCTAAATAAACTGCATGATACTATAATACAGCATAGTACATATAGCACCTTGTATGTACAATTTGTATTGTAATGATCTCTTCATAGATTGTCTTATTTTTTCTTTTCCTAAGATAAAAATAGAAATTCTTGGCTAGTACTTAGAAGCTGGCTCACTATAGGTCTCAATTAATTCTATAGAAATGAACATATTGTACAGATTAGGCTAAGCTGGTATAAAATAGATTTTCAAAAGCATTGTTCCTACTCCAAACAAAAATTAAAATAATGAAACTGCCTGTGGTCCTGGAGAAAGATACTTCATGTAGAGATTGAACATCTAAACTCCAGTACCTTAAATGTTATCCTAATAATACCTATTGGATCGTTGTACAGCACAAAATTGTAATACAGGCAATTAGAAATATTTAACAATTTAGTACTTAAAGTGAAAATATTTACATTTTTTAAATCTTCATGGTGGTTACAAGAAAGTAAAAACAAGGAAAAATACTTTTATCATGAATTGTCTGCTCCAACAAGAAATATATATATATACAAAAGCATATGTAATACTTCTAGAAGAAATATGTATTTAACAGAATTCCAAATCACCTTTCAATGAAGCAAGCAACCTTTCCAAAGACAAATTAACCCCCAGTCATTCAGAAACCTGGTTATTACATTATAATTAGTGTATTATCTAATTGCTTTCAGGCTGGAGTTAAACACTGCTAGTCTCAAGGCTTATGGATTCAAGGCTATGAGACTTTTCTGAGGATGGAAAACATTTAGGAAATAGCAGGATTTCCCATGCAAAGTGTTGTAAAATATAGCAAAAGCCTAAAAGATTCAGTGCTTAAAATTTAGAGTGATTTTGTAGTTCTTTTCAGTTTTGGGACTTTATAATCTTGTTCATTTGGGTTAAGGTGTTACTTGGTTTTCATACTCCAGGACTGGGTATTTGTAACAGTCCTAACATCCACTAAATTCTTCCTTTATCTCCAAACTAGTGTGACGTATACTAGATCAGTATACTAATATTCATCTCTCCACCTCTACTACTCTACTAAGAGTCTATTAATTTATGTCAGCACCTTTAAGAGTTGATCAAATCCTGCCTGTCTCAGGAAGCCCTTTTTAATGAATTTGATCATCTTTCTAATTATTGTGCCCCTTTCTGTTCTCTGTAGATTTGCATTTTTGGTTTCTCTTTTATCTGTTTGTATCTGTTTGCACTTATGTTATGACTCTTCTCCCTTTATTTCTTCCAGACTCTAAATGTGAGATTTGTGATATCCTGGACATGGCTGCTATGGACCCCATCTTTGAGTTCATCTGCAGTGAGGCTTGACAAGTGTCACCACACTGAGAGTTTCCCTTTTTTGTTTTTATCTCTTTAGGAATTTTTTGGTACTCCAGGAGCTTGCTTTAACCACAGGCAGGCATAATCTGGAAGTGCAGGGAAATAAATAGTCACAAGTAATCAGTATAAACATGACCCCGTGATTCAGAAGCATTATTCAGTTTCTCAGAGGGCCTCCCGGAATACTGAACCTCAGTTAATTTGCTTATCAATGTGCATTTTTTAATATTATTTCTTTCCTTGTTATTTTCACCAACTTTATCTGTGATTCTTGAAGTCAACTCCCATGTAAATTAGCTGTCCTTAATTCCTTGCCATAAAGTCAATTTTTGAGTGAATCTGATTTAAGACAGTAACTTTCCCACAAGTCCTTGTTGAATGAAACAGCAGAGTGCTGTAAGTGACTCAGAGACCATATAAATACCAAAGATCGATGTCAGAACCAAGGAAGTCTGGCAGTCATTGAAATGGAGGCTACATTTTTTTAGAGTTGTCCCGTCTCCTTGTTCTGAATTCTATTCCCTGCTTTCAGAACCTCTTTTTCGGAGCCCTGGTGTTATCATACTCATCCCACATTTTTGGCCCCTCCAGGCCAGAGAGAAGTTGGGTAAAGTTAGTTCTTCACCTAACTTCTCTCATGGAAAAACTTCCAAAGTTTCTGATTCCTCCTTTATAATTTCCTTCCCTAAAAATATCTTATGGTACAATTCATTTTCTCCCAGATTTACTCCTTATAAACACATCCATGTCCAGATGCAAGACATACTGTGTTATCTCTTCAGAGTAATTTGTCTTTTCATAGAGGTCTTTGAAAGATTCACTGCCATACCATAGACTTGAATTAATATACAAACATTAATTCTAATTGAGGAAATTGTAGTCACTGTGTTGGGGTAGTAGAAGAAATAATTATTAGAAAGAAGGTATACATTTTGCATTATACGTAACATATAGTGGCTTATTCTAACTGCTTACTGGGCTGGATTTGTTATAGACAACATTCTGTTTATTTTAACATCTTCCTTATGGTAGAAACAGAAATTTTCTCCAAATATGACTGATTTCTCCTCTTTGTTTCCCTTGCTGCCCTTCATTGTAGGTGTGGAGCAAGACTGGTTGAGGTGCAGGATGGAATAAAGCAGCAGGAGAGAGTCAACAAATTCAATATTCTTTCTACATTTTGGAGTTATAGTTCCTACTAGTAAGTGGGAAGTATAATTGTTCAGCCCAAGTGCAGGAATTGATACATTTTAACTGCTGAAAATGTTGGATGCTTGTGCTTTTTCACCATTATGATTTGCAAATTCAGCTATGATTGCAGATTCATATGATTCTTCAAATTTTCAGGAACATGTTTATGTAAGGATACTTTAATGCAAATTTCAACTTTAGTTTGAGTTTCTTCACATCTCTTTTGTCATTAACATTATTGGATTTTCCTATGAAACTATCTAGAAAGACATGCAATTATCTTCCACTTCAAACGTATACTATAAATACCTATAATTAATCTATTAGTTGTGCCAGACTACAAATGTAGAGTATTTGAATTTTTTAATATCTCACTTGTGAGCTAGTTTTATGGGTCAGTGTGAAACAATAAGTTTGTGGCCCCATTTTACCACTTGCTACATCATATCATAACCAATATTCCCAATAAAAGTTAATCAATATTCTGTTCTTGTCAACATCTAGACTAAAACATTTAAACATGATGATGCACTCTCTCCTACTATTTGACATTGATCAGAAGTCACAACTCTTGAGTATAATCACTCAATCCATTAGGAAGATAACCAATTGAACACTTATTCAACTCAAAATGGCTTAATTTTATCTATAAATATATTTCTTTTGAGTATCATACCCTCTTTTAGAAGATGATCTGATTTAATATTGGGCTTATCCCTTTATTGTTGGTAGATTTACCTCTACCCTAGGGATTTGTCATTATGTATGATTTCTTAAAGCTCGTCAGCTTTGAAAACTTCTTAAAAACTTCATGTGACATCTCAGAATCTAATTTTCTGACTTGGGCAATTTGAGCACATTAAAAGAGCCAGGAAACTGGAGGAATGGGGGGTATGTGTCAGACACTTAGCAAAGAATTTTATACCATGTTGTTTAACTTTTATAATGCCACTTTTATAATGCCCAGAGTGGTGTTGTGTTTCCCAGATAAAGAAGCTGCAGATCCAAGTTTCAGTGATCTGTATAAAGTAACATTGGTAGGAAGGACTAAATGTGTGGCTGTCTGTCTCCACCCAAGCCTGTGCTTTAACATTGAAGTAGTTAGGCTTTTAACGCTGGAATTTAGTTCTCTCTTTCTAAGTCTGAGATGTCTCTCTGTCTTTGTCTCTGTCTCTCTCTCTGTCTTTATACATAGAGATAAAGAAATGTATATAGATAATATGCATATATATCTTTTCAGTCATCTCAGTTGAGAAAGAGCATACATTTTACTTTATATTATTTATTAATACAACATCACTGGCCTCAAGGATTTAAACTTAGCAATCTCTTGTATGATTTGGCAAGAGGAAAATATATACAATTTTAAAAAAATAAGTTTATTTTTAAATAAATTTTAAAATGGGAAGGACATACATATCTCCCCCTATCTATTTATTTGTGTTTGTTTTTCATTAGTGATTTTCTCAAATCTTGATTTATTCTGGGCATCAGCCTTCCAGGCACAACTCATAGATCTAAGACAGGTTTTTATGTTTGTTCTCTGCTATAGTCTTGTCCTTTTGTCTAAGCTACCTCTCTCTTATCCAAGCTCATTTCAAGGTCCTCATACACTGACATTATTGTTTTCAATTATTTTAATTATATTTAAATGAGATTAGGCCAGGTGTGGTGGCTCATGACTGTAATCCCAGCACTTTGGAAGGCCGAGGCAGGCTCATCACTTGAGGTCAGGAGTTTGAGACAGACTGGCCAAAATGGTGAAACCCTGTCTCTACTAAAAATGCAAAAATTAGCTGGGCATGATGGCCCACCCCTGTAATCCCAGCTACTCCAGAGTTTGAGGCAAGAGAATCGCTTGAACCCAGGAGGCGGAGATTGCGGTGAGCCAAGATCCTGCCACTGCACTCCAGCCTGGGCGATAGAGTGAGACTCCTTCTCAAAAACAAAACAAAATTAAAAAACAAATTAACTGTTCAATTGATATTCAATAAACTACACACACTTAAACTGCAAGTTTCATAAGTTTTGATACACATAAGCACCTGCAAAATCATCACTGCAATTAAGATAATGAACCTCAAACTTTTTCTCATGCCTCTTTGTAATTCATCCCTCCCACAATTTCCTCCCTCTATATCCCAGGCAAATGTTGATATGTTTCCTGTCACTATAAATTAATTTTCATTTTCTGGAATTTTATACAAATAGAATTATACAATGTGTACTTTTTGGTTTTGTTTGTTATACTCAGCATTATCATTTTGAAATCCATTCATTTTATCATATGTATCAATAGTTCATTTATTTTTATAATTATCATTTCATTGTATGAATATAACACAATTTTGTTATCCATTTACTGTTAATGGACATTTGTGTTGTTGCCCATTTTTGGGCTGATGCAAATAAAGCTGCTATGACTACTCATGTCTGAATTGCATGGCAATATGCTTTTATTTTTCTTGAGTCAATATCTAGGAGTAGAATTGTAGGCCATATAGTAGACATATATTTTAATTTTTAAGAAATAGACAAGCTGTTTCCAAATGAGTTATACCCCTTTACATTCTGCCAGTAGTGCATAAGAGCTTTGGTTTTTCTACATCTTAGCCACTTGACTGTCTTTGTATGTGTTTATTTGCCATCCATGTATCTTATTTTATCAAGTAAAATTAACTGCTCTTTTGCATATTTTCAAAAATTGTGATGTTTTCTTTTTAAGATTTGAGAATTCTTTATTTACTTTTGATACAAGTCTGTTATTAGATATATAAATTGCAAATATTTTCTCTGTTTGTGGCTAATCTTTTGATTCTCATTACCTTTTGAAGAAAACTTTCATAGCCTGGAAACTCTGTCACAGAAGTGAGCTGGGATAATTGTAGGGCTCACCTTATGTAGTTGCTCTCTCTTAGGCATGCCCTTGTGCTTAACAGCCAGCGTCTTGGAAACCAATATTTCATATACTTTATCTACTCCTTTGGTTGTTTCAGTTGGAAGAGTAAATCAAATTCCTGTTTTTCTCCTTCTTGGGTAAAAGTGGGAGTTTTTAGAGATTTCTTTCTTTTCTTCTTCATTAGGAGGATTGACAAGTACATTTTCAGAATTTAATCTCTGTGAAACATCTAATACTTTGCAATGTGTCATTCTTTTTAGTTTAGTGTGTTTTCTTTTTTTTTTCAATTTTATCCAGTTGAAACCTCACCTCTAACTTCGAGCAAGACCAGAAGTCCAAAGTCGCATTATGGTCCAGGTGGTATTTTTCTCTCTTCCCAACAACCACAAAGCACCTTAAGTTTACTGCTCAAATTCTGAAGGATTTAATACAATTAGCCTCTCCTAAAATGATATATTTTCTCCACCTATCTATGTCTAAGACTCTGAATAATTCAGATTTTTTAAAAAGATCAGACTTCTCTTTCTACAAAAATCTTGTCCTAAGTTTATTTCAATAAGACCATCTGTATTAATCCATTCTCACCCTGCTATAAAAGACACACCTGAGATTGGGTAATTTATAGAGAAGAGAGGTTTATTTGGCTCGCAGTTCCATAGGAGGTTCAGGAGGCATGGCTGATGAGGCCTAAAGAAACTTACAATTATGGTGGAAGGTGAAGGAGAAGCAAGAACAATCTTCATATGGTGCATCAGGAGAGAGAGCGAAGGGAGAAGTGCTACACATTTTCCAACAACCAGATCTCATGAGCGCTCACGCGCCATCATGAGAACAAGGGGGAAATCTATCCCCGTGATCCAATCACCTCCCACCAGGCCTGTTGTCCAATACTGAAAATCACAATTTCATATGAGATTTGGGTAGGGACACAGAGCCAAACCACATCTATGTAGATACACTGAAACTATTTCTCTCCATTTCTTCTCTCTGCTGAGAATTAGAGTTGCATATCTAAATGCCAATTCAACTTCTCCATTTGGCTATCTAATAGACATTCAATCAAAATACTTCATCCTCAGTACTTCTCTTTTCTCCCATCCTCTGCACCATCAATCAGCAAAACTTTGGGGCTCCACCTTGAAAATAAATCAACAATCTGCCCATTTCTCTCTCTCACAAAGTCCAATTTTATCCTTAGCCACCACCAATTCTCACCAGGATTACTGTAACTACTTCCCTACTTGTCTTTATTTTTCTGTATTTACCCACCCTTGTACTTATACAATAGACTTTCGGCTTTCACTTTTGCCCTGTGTAATGCATTTGACTCATAATAGTCAAAGTTTCCATTCAAAACATCGGATCGCATAGCTGCTTTGACTATGGTATTTAATAGCATCTTGTTACACTTAGAATAGAATTCAACAGCCTTACTTGACTCATAAGACTGTGTTTGTTCTGGCCTGCCTCTTTCTCTAACTTGCTCAGTAATCTATAGCTTTACAAGCCCTTTTCTTTCTTACCAATGAGCCAAGCTCTTTCTTTTCTCAGTAACTTGGTGTCAGCTGATTTCTGCTCTTTCTCCCTGTGTTCACAAGGCTTCCCCATTCTTTCCATCTAACTCTGTATTCATATCACTTCCTTAAAGAGAACTGTGCTGATTCCTTTAGCTAAAGTAGACCCACTTATACTGCAAGCCTGGCATCCACCACTTCCTTGTCTGCTTTGATTTTCCTTCTAGCACTTAGCACTATTTAAAATTATATCAACTATAATTATTTATGTCTTTATCGACTGTTCCCCCCCAGAAAATGAGGAAAAATCTTTCTTTTTTCTTTGCATAGCCAGTGCTTAAAACATTGCCTGACTAAATAAGCATTGTCAACTAGAATAATGAATGCATAATATTTTATTACTTTCTTTAATCTATTTACTAAGTTCTAAAGTATGTCATTGATCATCATTATACTTCTCACTTTACTACTCTTTGAAGACATGCCTCCTTCCTCCTGGTGTGTCTGTCATTTTCTTTTCATTCCAATGTGTTGCTAAGGGGAAAATTTATTGCATAGATGTCTCTAATTCTCGACCCTTATGTCTGAACCTGCCCTTTTTCACCTGGCTTTGTAGTTCCTTCCACCATGATATAGTTTTTGCTTCCCTGTGCTTTTAATCTGAGCTGAAATTATACGGTTTTGACCAATAGAAGGCAGCAGAAGTGACACTGCCAGTTCTGAGCAAAAGAATAAAGATGCCTTGTGTGCTTTCACTCTTCCTGTCTCAAATTTTGTCCTTGCCATGTAAGCAGGACTGGGCTAGCCTGCTGGAAGATGAGAAATCCAAGAGAGAATCTAGTTCTTCAGCTGAGCCACCCTGAGCCAGCATAGAGCCAGCTGACTGCCAGACATATGTGTTCATTCAAAATTAAGAGAAATGCTTAACTGAGTCACAAACGATGACAGATAAATGAATGAGCCAACTAACCATGCCCAGAAAAATCACCCATCCCACCCATAGATTTGTAAGCACTAAATAATGCTTATTGTTTTACACCATTGAGTTTCGGGGAGGTGTGTTACTTAGCAATAGCTAATTGATACATTTTTATTTTCACTTCTTCCTTCTTGTTAAAATTAAGAGTCAAACAGTAATTCATCTATAAGGAGGTTGGTGGATTTCTATATAAGGTTATACTTTTTGAATGTACCAGTTTTTAACAAATTGTACATAGTTATGTATGTTAGAGTCTCAAATTCATTTTGTTGATTCCCATGCTTTGTGTAGTTTCTTCATACATTTCATGGTAGCAGGAACTGACACATTGTTGACCGCTTGTAACATCAAGGATATTTGACAATTTTTGTAAAAGGAATCAACAAATGTAACAAATAGATATGTGTTCATAGTCCTCTCCTTAATTATTTTTACAGATAACCTTTCATATTTTAATGGCATACGTGATGCTTTTCAATGCATATAATTTGAAATGTTTTACTGTCTGAATTTACTTACTTTAAAATGTTTATTAGCTACTTTTTGTGCATCAGGCACAGGGATTAGTACTGGGTTTCATCAATTAACAATTAACACAAAGTTCCAGCCTTCAGGAAATTTAGAGTGGATTACAGAAAATAGGTTTATAGTAGGTTATAATAGATAGATTTTAAATATATGTGAAGAGAGTTATTGTAAGAACACATATCTCTTCATTTTCCTGCATATTTTTTCCCTTATGATATTCTATTGCTTATATTAATTTAAACAAAATTCTATTGTTTTCTAAACACAATGGTTGGTAGTACTTTTAGGTTATCTTCTTTTGTTCACCTCAGTTTCATATTCCAATATGATATATCCTTCTGCCCATTTGTTCACAAATTTAACTTTACCACCAAAAGAGAAAAAAAGCTGATGCTGAACTGTGTGCTAAATGCTGTCAGATTATGCTGGCAGATAAACTGGCTTTTCCCTTCAATACTAAATGCCCAATTTTCATCATATGCATGTATTATTTCTGCCTTGAGCCACCATGAGCTGCAACCATGAATTCCAGAAAAGACAAGGTGGAGTAATCTCTGGCAATCGTGATCAGGAAATATCCAGCCTATGTGTGAGTGTTCTGGGGAGAAGGATGGGGGTGGCAAGTGGGAATGCCTTTCCTACCCATAGTCTTTTTCCAGTGTCTGGGCCAAGACAGCAGTTTTACTTCTTCCCATTAGAGAATTTCACTGACCAACTCTGGCAAAGCCTGGTGCTCCGGAGCTGCTAAGAAGGGAACCTTATTAATTATTGCTAGTGCCACAAGGGAATACTGTCACAGAGAAAGAATCTGGAAGGAGAAGCTGAATAAGGATAACTTGGGAACAGAGCGATGACTGAAATCCTTTTTGACCTTGACATTCAGAGCAGAAAATTCCTCCCAAACTCAGTTTGACTCAATTGTTGAGCACTCCAAGGTGACTTCTCTTCTAACAGTGCATTTGGCTTTAATCTCAGGGAAAGTAAAATGAGCACAAATCCTTTTCTTATTGTCTTGAAATCCTACTGATACATTGACATTTATCAAAAGTGGATTGGAACTTCCTTTTTTAGAAATGGGAAGAAATATGATGTGAGGCTTTCCTACACACTTAGAAATCTATGTGCTTTATTACAAAAATCAAGGACCTGATATTAGAATTGGTCTCTTTTCGTATAAAGTAACTTCTACCTAGGTCCACTTGCATGGGTTGCCCTATTACCTCAATAGTAATTTTTATAAGCTTATAGTTCTTGCTTTAACATGGAAATAAAAGCTGTATAAAGTTTTGTTGTTGTTGTTGTTGTTGTTGCTGAGGGATCTTAATTTGGAGTTACAGATTTAAGATAAGTTCTACTCTCCAGGATATTTATGGGATAAAAATTCAATGGTTGCTTTTTAAATAATACCTTCCCCTTACTTCACCTTTGATTTCTATCCAAATGTAATTTGTTTTCCTTCCTTCCTTCCTTCCTTCCTTCCTTCCTTCCTTCCTTCCTTCCTTCCTTCCTTCTTTCTTTCTTTTTCTTTTTTTCTTTCTTTTCTTTCTTTTTTCTTTCTTTCTTTCTCTTTCTTTCTTCTTTCTTTCTTTCTTTCTTTCTTTCTTTCTTTCTTTCTTTCTTTCTTTCTTTCTTTCTTTCTTTCTTTCTTTCTTTCTTTTCTTCCTTTCTTCTTTCTTCTCTTCTCCTCTGCTCTCTTTCTTAGTATACATCAAACTCTGTGCTAAGTATCAGCAGAGTATACTCATTAGACCTAGGTGTTGTCTGCATCCTTTTGTAGTTGACAATTTTGTGGGAAATTTAGGTTTATCAGGCCTAGTGATTACTATCAAATCATATTGCACAAGGATCATCTAATATTTATGCTAGTTATGTTGAAGACACCACAACAGTATAGGGGAAGAAATGACCAGCTTACTGTAAAGAGGAAATTTTGTGAAAAAATACTTTTTGTGTGTCTTCTTTTGGATTTTAAATTTTTCAAGTTGATTTTTCATGCGCTTTCTTTTATCAATCCAGCAGTGCTCTGAGTACCCGGGATGTTCTGATGAATTTGCATTTTCATTACAGCTAAGCTGAATCTACCTTTCCCAGACTTTCCTTCCTTGTGTATTTCTGGATTCGCATGGAACCTGGGAAGTAGCCATCTTCCTTTAACCATCAGAAGGCTTGTGCCGAAGCTCCAGTACTGTTTCAGAACACAAAAGTCCCTAATCTGTTGGCCCACCTTGCTGGTATGGGGTAAGAGCCAGGTCCACCACTCTGTCAATGACAGTCAGATCCTGTTTTATCTTTTCTGACTCCTAGGTCCAGTAAATATTTAGATCCATGAAAAAGGGCACCAGCTTCTCCTGCAAGTAACCAGCATCATCAAACTTGATGACTTGGAGGTTGCCGTGAGATGTCAACTTAGGGTTTACTGTATCTCATGGCTCTCAATTTGTTCTTACTCTCCCTTATTTTATATTTTTGCTTTCTAAGTGCTGACATCAGACCCCAGAATCACAGGCATAAGCATCAGGCTTACACAGACTATTGATTGAAGTCTCACAATTGTAAAGTTGAATTTGTATACTAAACCTGTAACTCTGTAACACTCATAGTAGCTCTGCTTCTCTGACTGAAACTTAACCTACAGAGATGAATAGAGTAGACCCTCTCTTATATTTCAAGAATGCATTTCTAGACCTAAAATGGATAATGAAACTGTCAATATTACCCAAACCTATATAGACTATGTTTTTTTCTTATTAAGTTGAGAATTTTTATGTTTTCATTTAAATGAAGTACTTCATACTTTCTCTTTGGCATGTTGAAATTGCCAGCATCACTACTCTTATCTTGAAGTCATTAGTAAGCAAAATAAGGGTAACTTGAAAACAAGCGCTGCAATAATATAACAGTCAATCTGTTAACCAAGATGGCTATGAAATGATCAGTGGGAGGGTAACTATTAAGTGACTAAGGGGGAGGAAGTATCTACAGTGTGGATATGCTGGACAGAGGAGTGATTCACTTTCTGAGAGGGAAGGAACAAGAAAGCATAAGATTTCATGCTACTCAAAATGGTGTGCAATTTAAAATTTACGAATTGTTTATTTCTGGATTTTTTCATTTTATATTTTTGGCCAGCAATTGACTGAAGGTAACTAAAACCATGGTAAGCAAAATCATGGATAAGGAGTGAACTACTAAATTATTAGGCTACATTTATAGATGAGGAAATAGAGTCTCAGGGAAAATTACATAGGTAGTAAATGACAGACACAGACATAACCCAGGTTGATATCAATCCACCCACTATAATAATTTAATGAATTAAGAGATTGGAGTGGGATGGAATAGACTGAGAATTTTGCTGTAGGTGTTGAAGTTATTACCTGTGCTCCGAAAAGTAGAATGAGAGGTCATTTACATAAAGAAGAAGAATTGGACCATGAATGAAATTCATGGTTTAGAGCTTCCATGTTTAGTATATCTGGAAAATTGTCTTTTCTTCTCTTGGATTGCTGTTACTGTTCTTGCTTTTCGATAACCATACTGTTGAAGTTACATCTAGCATCTAGCCCGTCTTTCATTTCCACTGCCAACCAGCAAATCTTTGTTGTATTATCTTCTTAGAAACTGCTTCACCCTCTATACTTACTTTTGGCTTAGATCCATGATTGTTACATGTATAGCTTATCTTAATTTTAGATCACCACTTTGGACATAACATTCAAGATTAGATAATTTTATTAGATAAGCAAAACTAAGACATTGACTACGCAATTCCTATACTGAATGTTGGTAGGCAGACTTTCTAATGGAACATCTCATCCTTATTTCAAGTAGATCATGTAGAGACAAAAGAAGATTCATTAAAAAAGACAAAAAAGAAAAGTGAATCTTCTTTAAAGTTAGAGCCTTGACTTTTCAATGTTTTTCCTGTTACATTTTATCTCAAATCATTGGCACTGGATGATAAATGATTCTAAACACCTTATTACAGTTTGACATAAAATTTAGGATTGCTGCTTTAATTTCTCACCTTATTCTATTGTTAGAGTAAATATTATAAATATTAAAAAGCACTGAACATTAACCAGTGTCTCTCACAAGAAAAAAGTAATTACCAAATGTATTATTCAGAGTTGGGTCTTGTAATTTTATAATGAGTAACCTCTTACCTTAATTATAGAACAGAAAGGTATGGAATACAAATTTAAGACTGAAAAGAATGTCTCTTTTGGTTGGACAACATGCCCTCCTGAAAACAAATTTTATGATGAGCAAATGATTGGCATTTGAAGGACAACTAAATGTAAGATCTGCCCTCATTCACATGACGAACGTTTGCCATCATGTTCTGTATTGGGAATGTTCTAGGTCCTTGGCATATAGTGATAGATCTTATGTGGTCCTTTTTCCTTGCCCATAAAATAGGAGAGGACCAACGAAACACCTGTGTTGTGCAGTGTATACAGATTTTGATTTGAGATACACACAGAAAAAAGTAAAGATCCCAAAGAAAGGCCGATCTACACCCCTCAAATGGGCTGGGGAAGGTAAATGGAGATAAATTTGTGCTGGATCTTGAAGTATAAAGTCTGATCTGTGCTTTAGCTTAAGTGGGATTACATCAAGAGAGAAGTCAGTCTACAAAACAAAAGACAGATAACTGGAAGTCATTCAGTGTGCTTAGAACAGAGGCATGCATAAGGAAGAAAATCAGAATGTGAATTTAAAGAAGTTGGTAAGAGCCCAAATATGATTTATTTTTTGTTTATTTATTTATTTTATTTTATTTTATTTTTTGAGACAGCTCTGTCACCCAGGCTGGAGTGCAGTGATGCGATCTCGCCACACTGCAACCTCTGCCTCCAAGGTTCAAGCCATGATCCTGCCTCAGCCTCCCGAGTAGCTGGAACTATAGCCATACGCCACCAAACCTAGCTAATTTTTGTACTTTTAGTAGAAACAGGGTTTCACCAAGTTGGCCAAGCTGGTCCTCAAGTGATCCACCAACCTCAGCCTCCCGAAGTGCTAGGATTATAGGCATGAGTCACCATGCCTAGAAGATTTATTTTTTAAAGTAGCCACTTTACAGTACTGTATTAGAAAGGTAAGTGGTAGAAAAGCAGACTGTCTGATTCTCAAATTAATAAGACTCTTTTCTTAATTTTATTTTTATTGAATATATCAGAATGTATCACTAAAAATGATTACAGTATATTATCATGAAATACATTTTGTTTCTTGAAAAGAACACAATCATCATCCTCATTTTTTAATTCAAAACATCAGATTCATTTTGTCTTTTGATTCACTTTGTCTTGAAACTAAGATCCTAATGTCAAAAAGAGTGATATATTTCCAATATTTAAGAAATTACTATGCTTTTATGAGCAGATTCCTAGCCTCAGTCTCCTCAGAATCAAATGCCAAAAGTATTATGGTAGTATATGAATTCTAATAGTGGGAGGTGGTTCCTGAACTGCACACTTGGCAAGATATTCTTGGTGAATAAGAGCTCATATTCCTAGTTATTGCCAGAAGCCAGTGCTAATTGAGATCCAAGTTACATGAAGCAGATCAGAGGGGAGTTGGAACATTCATCAAGAAAGAAGAAAATGAGGCCCATATCTCAAAGGACTCTACCATTCTGGTGGTATGGGTTGTAGGGAAGCATACTAAATAGTAAGGGTCTCTGGTGTACATTGCTAATTGCAAAAAAAAAAAAAAAGAAGAAGAAGTTTTACAATCCATTCCGTGTCAGTGGCAGTAGAGTAAGTGCCCAGTACATCAGTACATCATTTGGGATTCATTTTTCATCAATGAGGATTTAGGCAACAGACACAGCATATATCTCTTCAAATGTAAGTGCTAATGTATACTCCCTGCACCCCAACACACACACACACACACACACACACTCACTCGCAACAAAGAACCACAATCTATATGAATTATGCAATTTTGATGGTAGAAATGACAGTACGATAGCATTTAAACCTTTGCCAAAATACCTGTGGTTAGAAACAGGAACGTCTTTTAAGAAACCAAATGTGCCTTTCAGATAGTCTCTAAGTCTCTTAGTTTTTTTGCCCTATTACAAGCCAGAGACAGAGAGAGAGAAAGAGAGTTTTATGTCCCCCACCCTTTCTGTTTGACCTTGCATAGTTGCAGAAGTTAAATGGAGCACAGGTTGGAAACATCCATTGTTCTCATCCCAGCTGCTCCGAGCTCATAGAGCACATTGTCAGTGAAATGGAAAAGAAATTAGCAGCTCATTTTGTGCAAAGTGAACTTTCTTTTTCTGTCTTACTCATGCTTGATAGGCACACTCACTTTGATAAATCAGTTCTTATGCCTTATTGCCATGCAAGAACTGGAAGTAAGAAATGTCAACAGCACTGCTTCTCTTAGAACTAATCAAGTTTTTTCACTGCCACGATAGTAGTTAACTTTTATTCAGATATCTTTTTTGCAGGGTTCAGGTTGAGACGGCAATTAGAACGATAATGGAAGAGAGATCACTCAAAGCCCCAAACAACTAGGCATTGAAAGAGTTATGTCCTATATATGATAACAGTGACTGTGGTAATGGGCTTATTCTGTATGCTATCAGGAGGAGGCTATACCTCATTGCACACTTCCAGACTCTTTTCACACAGAGTTGAATTAGCAGTTAAGAATGGGTTCAAATGGATTCAAAGAATTAGTCATTTTTGAGACCTTTATCAGGAACTTAACTTGGTTGTGCTTTCTGCCAGCCCCAGAAAAAGAAAGAAAGTCAGCGGGAGCCAGCAGAATGTGCAGATGTGGCATCATTGGAGCATCTAGAGATGAAGGCAGACTCAGTATGTGCTGAGTAGCCAACAGTTCCAGGACAGTAAAGGCTGTTTTAAGGTCACAGAAATCACTGTCAAAATTCAGTACCTTGGCAATAGCAAATATTCAGGGAAAATTGGTGCTCAGAAGAGACCGAAGGTCAGCATTTCTAAGAAAAAAAATGTTTTAAGTGAATATGTTTCTTTATAAATTTGCACTTCATGAACAATGCCTTGGAAAAGGTGACCTCCTATGTCAATTCTATATAAGGCCACTATTCCTAATCACTCTCTTCTGGGTCTCAAAGTACACAGCCTTTAAATGATAAGAAAAGATAAGTTTTATGCAGGTATGCCAAAATCTGTTTTGGACTCATTGGCAAGAAAGTCAGAGTTTGAGAGTGAAATTAATGGTGCATTAGTTTGGATGGCTCCAGAACCTGAGAGAGCTGGGTATCATTTATATTATTTCTGCTTTACTGTATGTCACTTGAAGTAAACCTGTATAGGAGTTCATTCATCATCAAAAACATCATAACTATCATTTGTATCCATTAAAATTGCATTTAGATGCATATAAGAGAGACCCAAATAGAAAATATAGAGATAGTTCTTAACACTATGTCACCTCAGATCCAAGCTCCTTATACTTTTATGCACTACATTCCTTACCACTCAGCTTTTTTTTCTGTTTTCAAATTCATAAGATAATTGATGGTGTCCCAGTGCTCACCTTCAGATTTTAGCCAGAAAGCAGAAAAACAGGAAACAATGAGACTTATATATACTTTTAAAGCACCTAAGTTGAAGTTCACAGCTTCTGATTACATCTCATTAGCCATAATTTTGTCACATTCATCAGTAAAGGAGGTGAGGAAGGGCAATCTTTTCACAATGGCACATAGCTACCTCAATAAAATAAGGATTCTTGACAGACTGGTGGTTGATTAATCAAGTCACAGCTTTTGTCATATTATGCATTAAAAAATAAGTAAGCCTAAACCAAACAAAAATGTGTGTGTGGCTGAGAACTTATAATCTCAAAAAGTGTTAACAATCTTATAGAGTGTTGATGGAAATATTCACCACAGTAAACAAATATAGAAAAATGTATGTAATGTAAATAAAAACATAAAGTGTCAGCAACAAAGCTGACATCAAATAATAGTTTATATTCTAGTGCCTAGAATATTTCTTGGCACACAATAAGTGATAAATGTATTTTTTAATATTAACAGAATATGAAAAGTGTATTAGTATTATTTCAAATTTCACATTTCAACTAACTTTTTTTAAATTATTATATTTAAGTTCTATGGTATATGTGCACAATGTGTAGGTTTGTTACATATGTATATATGTGCCATGTTGGTGTGCTGCACCCATTTACTGGTCATTTACATTAGTTATATCTCCTAATGCTATCCCTCCTCCCTATGGCTGCATAGTATTCCAAGGCGTATATGTGCCACATTTTCTTAATCCAGTCTATCATTGATGGACATTTGGGTTGGTTCCAAGTCTTTGCTACTGTGAATAGTACCTCAATAAACATACGTGTGCATGTGTCTTTATAGCAGCATGATTTACACTTCTTTGGGTATATGCCCAGTAATTGGATGGCTGGGTCAAATAATATTTCTAGTTCTAGATCCTTGAGGAATCGCCACACTGTCTTACACAGTGGTTGAACTAGTTTACAGTCCCCCCAACAGTGTAAAAGTGTTCCTATTTCTCCACATCCTCTCCAGCACCTGTTGTTTCCTGACTTTTTAATGATCACCATTCTAACTGATGTGAGATGGTATCTCATTGTGGGTTGGATTTGCATTTCTCTGATGGCCACTGATGATGAGCATTTTTTATGTGTCTGTTGGCTGCACAAATGTCTTCTTTTGAGAATTGTCTGTTCATATCTTTTTGCCCACTTTTTGATGGGCTTGTTTGGTTTTTTCTTGTAAATTTGTTTAAGTTCTTTGTAGATTCTGGATATTAGCCCTTTGTCAGATGGGTAGATTGCAAAAATTTTCTCCCATTCTGTAGATTGCCTGTTCACTCTGATGGTAGTTTCTTTTGCTGTGCAGAGAAGCCCTGTAGTTTAATTAGATCCATTTGTCAATCTGGGCTTTTGTTGCCATTGCTTTTGGTGTTTTAGTCATTTAGTCCTTGCCCATGCCTATGTCCTGAATGGTATTGCCTAGGTTTTCTTCTAGGGTTTTTATGGTTTGAGGTCTAACATTTAATCTTTAATCCATCTTGAATTAATTTTTGTATAAGGTGTAAGGAAGGGATCCAGTTTCAGCTTTCTACACATGACCAGCCAGTTTTCTCAGCACCATTTATTAAATAGGGAATCGGAATCCTTTCCTCATTTCTAGTTTTTGTCGGGTTTGTAAAAGATCAGATGGTTGTAGATGTGTGGTATTATTTCTGAGGGCTCTATTCTGTTCCATTGGTCTATATCTCTGTTTTGGTACCTGTACCAAGCTGTTTTGGTTACTGTAGCCTTGTAATATAGTTTGAAGTCAGGTAGCGTGATGCCTCTAGCTTTGTTCTTTTGGCTTAGGATTGTCCTGGCAATGCGGGCTCCTTTTTTGGTTCCATATGAACTTTAAAGTAGTTTTTTCCAGTTCTGTGAAGAAAGTCATTGGTAGCTTGATGGCGATGTCACTGAATCTATAAATTACCTTGGGCAGTATGGCCATTTTCACGATATTGATTCTTCCTATCCATGAGCATGGAATGTTCTTCCATTTGTTTGTGTCCTATTTATTTCATTGAGCAATGGTCTGTAGCTCTCCTTGAAGAGGTCCTTCACATCCCCTTGTAAGTTGGATTCCTTGGCATTTTATTCTCTTTGAAGCGATTGTGAATGGGAGTTAACTCATGATTTGGCTCTCTGTTTGTCTGTTGTTGGTGTATAAGAATGCTTGTTATTTTTGCACATTGATTTGGTACCCTGACACTTTGCTGAAGTTGCTTATCAACTTAAGGAGATTTTGGGCTAAGATGATGGGGTTTTCTAGATATACAATTATATCATCTGCAAATAGGAACAATTTGACTTCCTCTTTTCCGAATTGAATACCCTTTATTTCTTTCTCCTGCCTGATTGCCCTGGCGAGAACTTCCAACACTATGTTGAATAGGAGTGGTGAGAGAAGGCATCCCTGTCTCGTGCCAGTTTTCAGAGGGAATACTTCCAGTTTTTGCCCATTCAGTATGATATCGGCTGTGGGTTCGTCATAAATAGCTCTTATTATTTTGAGATACGTTCCATCAGTACCTAATTTATTGAGAGTTTTTAGCATGAAGTGCTGTTGAATTTTGTCAGAGGACTTTTCTGCATCTGTTGAGATAATCATGTGGTTTTTGTCTTTGGTTCTTTTTATATGATGGATTACATTTATTGATTTGCATATGTTGAACCAGCCTTGCATCCCAGGGATGAAGCCCACTTCATCATGGTGGATAAGCTTTTTGATGTGCTGCTGGATTTGGTTTGCCAGTATTTTATTGAGGATTTTTGCATCGATGTTCATCAGGGATATTGGTCTAAAATTTTCATTTTTTGCTATGTCTCTGTCAGGCTTTGGTATCAGGATGGTGTTGGCCTCATAAAATGAATTAGGGAGGATTCTCTCATTTTCTATTGATTGGAATAGTTTCAGAAGGAATGGTACCAGCTCCTTGTTGTAACTCTGGTAGAATTTGACTGTAATCTCATCTGGTCCTGGACTTTTTTTGGTTGGTAGGTTCTTAGTCATTGCCTCAATTTCAGAGCCTGTTATTTGTCTATTCAGGGATTCAACTTTTTCCTGGTTTAGTCTTGGGATGTTGTATGTGTCCAGGAATTTATCTATTTCTCCTAGATTTTCTAGTTTATTTGCATAGAGGTCTTTATAGTATTCTCTGATGGTAGTGTGTATTTCTGTGGGATCAGTGGTGATATCCTCTTTATCATTTTTTTATTGCATCTATTTGATTCTTCTCTCATTTCTTCTTTATTAGTCTTGCTAGCAGTCTATCAATTTTGTTGATCTTTTCAAAAAAGCAGCTCCTGGATTCATTTATTTTTTGAATGGTTTTTTTGTGTGTGTGTGTGTGTCTCTATCTCCTTCAGTTCGGCTCTGATCTTAGTTATTTATTGCCTTCTGCTAGAAATTTTTTTTAGCAAAAAATTTTCAAACTTTCAAATTTTGTTTGAATGTGTTTACTCTTGCTTCTCTAGTTCTTTTAATTGTGATGTTAGGCTGTCAATTTTAGATCTTTCCTGCTTTCTCTTGTGGACATTTAGTGCTATAAATTTCCCTCTACACACTGTGTTAAATGTGTCCCAGAGATTCTGGTATGTTGTTTCTTTGTTCTCATTGGTTTCAAATAACATCTTTATTTCTGCCTTCATTTTGATATGTACCAAGTAGTCATTCAAGAACAGGTTGTTCAGTTTCCACGTAGTTGAGCATTTTTGAGTGAGTTTCTTAATCCTGAGCTCTAGTTTGATTGCACCGTGGTCTGAGAGACAGTTTGTTACAATTTCTGTTCTTTTGCATTTGCTGAGGAGGGCTTTACTTCCAACTATGTGGTCAATTTTGGAATAAGTGCAATGTGGTGCTGAGAAGAATGTATATTCTGTTGATTTGGGGTGAAGAGTTCTGTAGATGTCTATTAGGTCTGCTTGGTGCAGAACTGAGCTCTATTCCTGGATATTCTTGTTAACTTTCTGTCTCATTGATCTGTCTAATATTCACAGTGGGGTGTTAGTCTCCCATTATTATTGTGTGGGAGTCTAAGTCTCTTTGTAGGTCTCTAAGTACTTGCTTTATGAATCTGGGTGCTCCTGTGTTGGGTGCATATATATTTAGGATAGTTAGCTCTTCTTGTTGAATTGTTCCCTTTACCATTATGTAATGGCCTTCTTTGTCCGTTTTGATCCTTGCTGGTTTAAAGTCTGTTTTATCAGAGACTAGGATTGCAACCCCTGCTTTTTTGTTTTGTTTTGTTTTGCATTTGCTTGGTAGATCTTCTTCCATCCCTTTATTTTGAGCCTATGTGTGTCTCTGCACGTGAGATGGGTCTCCTGAATACTGTTCATGGATTGGTCTTGACTCTTTATCCAATTTGCCAGTCTGTGTCTTTTTATTGGAGCATTTAGCCCATGTTGATTTAAGGTTAATATTGTTATGTATGAATTTGATTCTGTATTTATGATGTTAACTGGTTATTTTGCTCATTAGTTGATGCAGTTTCTTCCTAGCATCTATGGTCTTTACAATTTGGCATGTTTTTGCAGTGGCTGCTACTGGTTGTTCCTTTCCATATTTAGTGCTTCCTTCAGGAGCTCTTGTAGGGCAGGCCTGGTGGTGACAAAATCTCTCAGCATTTGTTTGTCTGTAAAGGATTTTATTTCTCCTTCACTTAGGAAGCTTAGTTTGGCTGGATATGAATTTCTGGGTTGAAAATTCTTTTCTTTAAGAATGTTGAACTTTGGCCCCCACTCTCTTCTGCCTTGTAGAGTTTCTGCCGAGAGATCTGTTGTTAGTCTGATGGGCTTCCCTTTGTGGGTAACCCAACCTTTCCCTCTGGCTACCCTTAACATTTTTTCCTTCATTTCAACTTTGGTGAATCTGACAATTATGTATCTTGGAGTTGCTCTTCTCGAGGAGTATCTTTGTGGCATTCTCTATATTTCCTGAATTTGAATGTTGGCCTGCATTGCTAGGTTGGGGAAGTTCTCCTGGATAATATCCTGCAGAGTGTTTTCCAACTTGGTTCCATTTTCCCCATCACTTTCAGGTACACCAATCAGATGTAGATTTGGTCTTTTCACATAGTCCTATATTTCTTGGAGGCTTTGTTCATTTCTTTTTACTCTTTTTCCTCTAAACTTCTCTTCACACTTCATTTCATTCATTTGATCTTCAATCACTGACACCCTTTCTTCCACTTGATCGAATTGGCTGCTGAAGCTTGTGCATACATCACATAGTTCTCATGTCATGGTTTTCAGCTCCACCAGGTCATTTAAGGACTTCTCTATGCTGTTTATTCTAATTATCCATTTGTCTAAACTTTTTTCAAGGTTTTTGTCTTCTTTGTGATGGGTTCAAACTTCCTCCTTTGGATCGGGGAAGTTTGATCATCTGAAGCCTTCTTCTCTCAACTGTTCAAAGTCATTCTCATCCAGCTTTGTTCCGTTGCTAGTGAGGAGCTGTGTTCCTTTGGAGTGGGAGAGGCGCTTTGATTTTTAGAATTTTCAGCTTTTCTACTCTGCTTTTTCCTCATCTTTGTGGTTTTATCTACCTTTGGTCTTTGATGATGGTGACGTACAGATGGGGTTTTGGTGTGGATGTCCTTTCTGTTTGTTAGTTTTCCTTCTAACAGTCAGGACCCTTAGCTTCAAGTCTGCTGGAGTTTGCTGGAGGTCCACTCCAGACCCTGTTTGCCTGCATATCAGCAGTGGAGGCTGCAGAACTGCGAATATTGCTGAATAGCAAATGTTGCTGCCTGATCGTTCCTCTGGAAGTTTTGTCTCAGAGGGGTAGCTGGCCGTGTGAGGTGTCAATCTGCCCCTACTGGAGGGTGCCTCCTAGTTAGGCTACTCAGGGTTCAGGGACCCACTTGAGGAGGCAGTCTGTCCGTTCTCAGATCTCAAACTCTGTAGTGGGAGAACCACTACTCCCTTCAAAGCTGTCAGACAGGGACATCTAAGTCTGCAGAAGTTTCTGCTGCCTTTTGTTTGTCTATGCCCTGCCCCCAGAGGTGGGGTCTACAGAAGCAGGCAGGCTTCATTGAGCTGCAGTGGGCTCCACCCAGTTCAAGCTTCCGGGCTGCTTTGTTTGCCTACTCAAGCCTTAACAATGGTGAGTGCCCCTCCCCTAGCCTCACCGCAGCCTTGCAGTTTGGTCTCAGACTGCTGTGCTACCAATGAGGGAGGCTCCAAGTCTCCGTGGGCATGGGACCTTCTGAGCCAGGCACAGGATATAATCTCCTTGTGTGCTGTTTGCTAAGACCATTGGAAAAGCTCAGTATTGGGGTGGGAGTGACTTGATTTTCCAGGTGCTGTCTGTCACAGCTTCAACTTGGCTAGGAAAGGGAATTCCTTGACCCTTTGCACTTCCCGGGTGAGGCGATGCCTCACCCTGCTTCGGCTCAAGCTCATTGTGCTGCACCCAGTGTCCTGCACCCACTGTCGAACAAGTCCCAGTGGGATGAACCCGGTATCTCAGTTGGAAATGCAGAAATCACCCATCTTCTGCATCGCTCATGCTGGGAGCTGTAGACTGGAGCTGTTCCTATTTGGCCATCTTGGAATTGCCCACAAATATTTATTGAATACTTATATTACAGCAAGTATTTAGGTATTAACTCTTTGTGGAATACTTACAAAATGCCAGTAGTAATGCTGAGGACTTATTTTTTAAATTTTATTTTATTTTTAACTCTTATTTTAGGTTCAGGGGTGCATGTGAATGTTTGTTACATAGGTAAACTTGTGTCACAGGGGTTTGTTATACAGATCATTTCAGCACACAGGTATTAGGCTCAGTACCCAATAGTTCTCTTTTCTGCTCCTCTCCTTCCTTCCACACTCCACCCTCAAGTAGACCCCTCTGTCTGTTGTTTCCTTCTTTGTGTCCATAAGTTTGTTCACATCATTTAGATTCCATTTTTAAATGAATACATGTGGTATTTGGTTTTCTGTTCCTGAATTAGTTTGCTAAGGATAACAGCCTCCAACTCCATCCATGTTCCTATAAAATACATGATCTCACATTTTTTAGTGGTTGCATAGTGTTCCGTGGTGTATATGTACCGTATTTTCTTTATCCAATCAGTCATTGATGGGTATTTAGATTGATTTCATATTTTAGCTATTGTGAATAGTGCAGCAACGAACATTCATATACATGTGTCTTTATGGTAGAATGATTTATATTCTTCTGGTATGTACCCAGTAATGGGATTGCTGTGTTGAATGGTAGTTCTGCTTTTAGCTCTTTGAGGAGTTGCTATACGGTTTTCCATAATGGTTGAACTAATTTACACTCCTACCAACACTGTATAAAAGTGTTCACTTTTCTCTACAACCTCACCAGCATCTGTTATTTTTGACTTTTTAATAATCGCCATTCTGACTGGTGTGAGATGTCATCTCATTGTGGTTTTGATTTGCATTTCTTTAATTATCAGTGATATTAAGCTTTTTTTCATATGATTGTTGACTGCATGTATGTCTTCTTTTGAAAAGTGCCTGTTCATGTTCTTTACCCTTTTTTAATGGAGTTGTTTGTTTTTCTTTTGTAAATTTGTTTCAGTTGGATATTAGACCTGTTTCAGAAGCATAATTTATGAGTATTTTCTCCCATTCTGTAGATTATTTGTTTATTCTACTAATAGCTTCTTTTGTTGTGCCAAATCTCCCAAGTTTAATTGCATCCCACTTGTCAGTTTTTGCTTTTGTTGTGATTGCTTTTGGTGTCTTTATCTCGAAATCTTTGCCTGCTCCCATGTCCAGGATGGTATTGCCTAGGTTGTTTTGTAGGATTTTTACAGGTTTTGGTTTTACATTTCAATCTCTTATCCATATTGCATTATTATTATTCTTTTTGTTATGCAGTGTAAGGAAAGGGCCCAGCTTCAATCTTTTGCCTATGAGCATCCAGTTTTCCCAGCACCATTTATTGAATAGGGATTCTTTTCCCCATTCCTTGCCTTCAACAACTTTCTCAAAGAACAGTGAGATGGTCATGGATGTCAGCCTTATTTCTGGGCTCTCCATTCTGTTCTATTGGCCTATGTACCTGTTTTTGTACCAGCACCATGCTGTTTTGGTTACTATAAACTTGTAGTACGGTTTGAAGTATGGTAACATGATGCCTCCAGCTTTGTTCTTTTTGCTTAGGATTGCCTTGGCTGTTTCGGCTGTTTTTTGATTCCATTTGAATTTTAAAATAATGTTTTCTAGTTCTGTGAAGAATGTTGTTGGTAGTTTGATAGGAATAGCCTTGACTCTGTAAATTGTCTTGGGCAGTATGGCCATTTTAATGATATTGATTCTTCCTATCCATGAGCATGGATGTTTTTCCGTTTGTTTGTATCATCTCTGATTACTTTGAGCAGGATTTTGTAATTCTCATTGTAGAGATTTTTCACCTTCCTGGTTAACTGTATTCCTAGGTAGTTTATTATGTTTGTGGCAATTGTGACTGGGATTGTCTTTCTGATTTGGCTCTCAGCTTAGCTTTGTTGGTGTATAGGAATGCTAGTAATTTTCATACATTGATTTTTTTATTCTGAAACTTTGCTGAAGTTGTTTATCAGCTGAAGGAGCTTTGGGGCTGAGACTATCAGGTTTTCTAGATACCAATTTATGTCATCTGCAAACAGAGATAGTTTAACTTCCTCTCTTCCAATTTGGATGCCCTTTATTTATTTCTCTTGCTTTATTGCTCTGGCTAGGACTTCCAATACTATGTTGAATAGAAGTAGTGAGAGAGAACATCCTTGTCTTGTGCACTTTTTTAAGGGAAATGTTTCAAGCTTTTACCCATTTAGTATAATGTCGGTTGTGGGTTTGTCATAGATGGCTCTTACTATTTTTAGGTATATTTCCTCAATATCTAGCTTATTAACAATTTTTAAAACAAAGATGTGTCTAGTGTTATCTAAAATTTTTTTGCATCTCTTGAGATAATCATGTGGTTCTTGTCTTTAGTTTTGTTTGTGTGATGAATCTACTGATTTGAGTATGCTGAACACCAGCCTTGCAAAGGTTGGTTCCTTTGCAAGGATGGGATGAAGCTTACTTGATCATGGTGAATTACATTTTTAATGTGGCTTGATTCAGTTTGCAAGTATTTTGTTGAGGATTTTTGCATCAAAGTTAATCAGGAAAATTGGTCAGAAGTTTTTGTTGTTGTTGTTTTGCCTCTGTCAGGTTTTGGTATCAGGATTATGGTAACCTCACAGAATGAGTTAGGAAGGAATCCCACCTCCTCAATATTTTGGAATAATTTCTGTAGGAACGGTACCCATTCTTCTTTGTACATCTGGTAGAATTTGGCTGTTAACCCATCAAGTCCTATGCTTTTTTTTAATTGTTGTTGGTAGGCTATTTGTTACTGATTTAATTTTGGATATCATTATTGGTCAGTTCAGGGAATCAATATCTTCCTTGTTTATTCTTGGAAGGGTGTATATGTCCAGTAATTTATCTATCTCTTCTAGTTTCTGTGCATAGAGGTGTTTGTAGTCATTTCTGATGGTTATTTTTATTTCTGTGGGGTTGGTGGTAACATTCCATTTATCATATCTAATTTTGTTTATTTGGATCTTCTCTTTTTCTTCATTAGTCTAGCTAGTAGCCTAGCTATATTATTAATATTTTCAAAAACAAACTCCTGGATTTGTTGACCTTTTGGATAGTTTTTTTTGCATCTCAATTTCTTTCAGTTCAGTCTAGATTTCAGTTATTTCTTTTCTTCTGCTAGCCTTGGGGTTGATTTATTCTTGCTTCTCTAATTCTTTCAGTTGTGATGTTACGTTGTTGATTTGAGACAGTTCTAACTACCTGATGTGGGAATTTAGTGCTATGAATTTCCCTTTTGAGACTGCCTTAGCTGTGTCCCTGAGACTCTGGTATGTTGTATCCTTGTTCTTATTAGTTCTAAAGAACTTTTTTTAAAACATTTGTATCAATTTCATTATTTATCCAAAAGTCATTCAGCTATTTTCTTAGTCTTCTATTTTTATTGCACTATTGTCCAATAGTGTGTTTTATGTGATTTCTGTTCCTTTGCATGTGTTGTGGGTTGTTTTATGTCCAATTATGTGATCTGTTTTATACTATGTGCCATGGGACAATGAGAAAAATGTATATTATGTTGTTTTGGGGTGGATAGTTCTTGTCCCAGTCTGTTGCTTGTTAGAAACCAGGCCACACAGCAGTAGGTTAGTGGTGGGAAAGCGAACAAAACTTCATCTGTATTTACAGCTGCTTCCCAACACTCACATTTCTGCCTGAGCTCCACCTCCTGTCAGATCAGTGGTGGCATTAGTCTCTCATAGGAGGGCAAACTGTATTGTGAACTGCACATGTGAGGGATCTAGGTTACATACTCCTTATGAGAATCTAATACCTGATGGTCTGTTACTGTCTCTCATCACCCCCAGATGAGATCATCTAGTTTTGGGAAAACAAACTCAGGACTTCCACTGATTCTGCATTATGGTGAGTTGTATAATAATTTCATTATATATTATAATGTAATAATAATAGAAATAAAGTGCATAATACACAATAAATGTAATGAACCTGAATCATCCCAAAACCATTCCCCTCACTCTGGTAAATGGAAAAATTGTCTTCCACTAAACATCCACGGTGCCAAAAAGGTTGGGGCCCCTGGTCTATCAGATTCATTTGGTCCAAAGTTGAGTTCAGGTCCTGAATATCTTTGTTAGTTTCCTGCCTTGATGATCTGTGTAATACTGTTAGTAGAATGTTGACATCTCTCATTATTATTGTGTGGGAGTCTATGTCTCTTTGTAGGTCTTTAAGAACTTGCTTTATGAATCTAGGTGCTCCTGTGTTGGGTGTATATATATTTAGGATACTTATGTCTTCTTGTTGAATTGAAATCTTTACCATTATGTAATTGTCCTTTCTAATTTTTGTTGATTTTGAAGTCAGTTTTGTCTGAAATTAGGATTGCAAGCTTTGCTTTCAGCTGCATTCCATTTGCTTGGTGGATTTTCCTTCATCCCTTTATTTTGAGCCTATAGGTGTCATTACATGTGAGATGGGTCCCTTGAAGACAGCATACCATTGATTCTTGCTTTTTATCCAGCTTGCTACTTTGTGCATTTTAAGTGGGAGCAGTTAGCCTGTCTACATCAAAGGTTAGTATTGATATGTGTGGATTTGATTCTGTCATTGTGTTGTTAGCTGGTTTTTATGTTGGCTTGTTTGTGTGGTTGCTTTATAGTGACAATGGTCTGTGTGTTTAAGTGTGTTGTTTTATTGTCTAGTAGCAGTTTTTCTTTCCTATATTTAGTACTTCTTTCAAGATCTTTTGTAAGGCAGGTCAGGTGGTATCAAACTGTCAAAATTTGCTTACCTGAAAAGGATCTAATTTCTCCTTCACCTAGGGAGCTCAGTTTGGCTGATATGAAATTCTCGCTTGAATAATTTTTTTAAGAATGTTGAATATAGACCCTTAATCTCTTCTGGTGTGTAAGGTTTTAGTTGAGAGTTCCACTGTTAGCCTGTTGGGGTCCCTTTATAGGTCATCTGCTCTTTCTTTCTAGCTGCCTTTAACATTCTTTCTTTCATTTTGATCTTGAAAAATCTGAAAATTATGTATCTTGGGAATGATCATTTTATGCAGAATCTGGCAGAAGTTCTCTGTATTTCCTGAATTTGACTATTGGCTTCTCTAGCAAGGTTGGGGAAGTTTTCATGGATGATATGCTGAAATATATTTTCCAAGTTGTTTGCGTTCTCCTCCTTTTTTTCGGTGATGCCAGTGATTTGTAGATTTGGCCTTTTCACATGATCCAATACGGCCCAGAGGTTTTGTTCATTCCTTTTTATTATTTTTGCTTTATTTTTTTTCTGACTGCCTCATTTCAGAGAATCAATCATCAACTTCTGAGATTCTTTCTTCAGCCTGGTTTAGTCTGCTCTTAATACTTGTGATTGCCTTGTGAAAGCTTCCATTTTGTTGTTTAGCTCTGTCAGACCCATTAGGTTCTTTTTGATACTGGTTATTTTGTCCTTCAGCTCCTATATTGCTTTATTATAATTCTTAGTTTCCCTGGATTGGATTTTGCCATCCTCCAGAATCTTGATGATCTTCATTCCAATCCATATTCTGAATTACATTTTTGTCATTTCAACCGGTTCACCCTGGTTAAGGACTCTTGTTGGAGTACTGATGTGGTTATTTGGAGGACATATGACACACTGGCCTTTTCAGCTCCCAAAGTTCTTGCATTGATTCTTTCTCATCTCTGTGTGTGGATGTTCCTTTAAGAAGTATAGATGGAATACAGTCAGTAGACTTCTTTTCTGGATATTTTCACTGGATTGAAGGTTTGTGCAGGGTATTTGGAGCTGAATTCCTGTCTCTGGTTTCACAGGGGGCATATTAGCAAGTTTTTTGGGTGTTGAAGCTTTGAGATGTGATCCGGTAGGTGGCACTTAGGCTTGTGGGTCAGTTGGTAGGCTCTTGCTTGACTGTGTGGCTCCCCTACATTTCCTAATAGTTGCAGCTGCGTTCCGGGTTTGTACCTTCCTTGAGTTGCTGGCCATAGATCACAGCTTGGCACTCCTGGGCTGCCCATGTAGCTCTGGGGCAATCTCAGTGTTTATGTTCTTTCCCCAACTTGGAGGCAACTGAGGTAGGGACCTTAGTAGTGCTTGTGGCTAACGATTTCTTGTTTGTCTCCTGGGGGCTCCATCCTAGAGAGATGTAGGTCAGCAATCACTCAGTGTAATCAGCTGAGGATAGAGGGTCTATGCTGTGGACTCTAGCATAGGATGCCCTGTCCTGCAAAGTTCAGTGTGAAGTCTGTGAAACCCGTGAGAGGCAGACTGGCCTCCTTTCGTTGGGTCAACTGCAGCTCGTTTGAGGACTTAGTTGGGAAGTCTTGCTCAGTGAGGAGGAAGAGGATCAGGGAACTGCTTTTTATAAAAGCAGTTTGGCCATGTTTTTGTAGAGCAGTTGTGCTATGCTGGAGGATCCCTTCTACTCCCAGTCAGCTTGGACTCTCCAAAGCCCAAAGGCTGGAATGACTAAGTCACCCAAACAGTGAAGACGGTGGCCCTTCCCTCCCACTGGGATTTCCATCTCAGGGAGGTATAATACCACTACTGGTGGCTGGCTGGAATTTCAGGCCAATGAGTCTTATCCTGTGAGGTACTCTGGAACTGCCCATCAATCGAGTGAATAAAGAAACTGTGGCATATTTATATAATGGAATACTACTCAGTCATAAAAAGGAATGAATTAACAGCATTTGCAGTGACCTGGATGAGATTGGAGACTATTATTCTAAGTGAAGTAACTCAGGAATGGAAAACCAAACATCCTATGTTCTCACTGATATGTGGGAGCTAAGCTATGAGGATGCAAAGGCATAAGAATGAAACAATGGACTTTGGGTACTTGGGGGGAAGAGTTGTGGGGGGGAGGGAAACAGTACTACAAATATGGTGCAGTGTACACTGATCAGGTGATGGGTGCACTGAAATCTCAAAAATCACCTCTAAAGGACTTATTCATGTAACCAAATGTCACTTGTACCTCAATAATTTATGGAAAAATTAAAAAGTAATATAAAAATAACAAATATGATACCTGAAAAGATACAACATATTGATAAGAGACTAGTGTTCTCACCCCCCAAAAATGTTAAGTATGTGAGGTATCACACACACAAAATGCTTGATTTTCCCATTTCATAATATCAAAACATCATGTTGTATGCCATAAATATATATAATTTTTATCAATTAAAATATAATTTTATTTAAAAAAGAAAACCAAATCCATCTTTTGGGGGAACAAACCACATCAGAATTCTCTATTTCCAACTCTTCATTATTCCTTACAGTCAATTCCCTTGTCTTTTCTTTATTCCTGTCCCAAACATACAGAATCAAAAGAGAGACAATTTGGGGAGAAATCTAAGCTGTTGAAAAAATAAATAAATAAATAAATAAATAAATAAATAAATACTGAAAAAACATCTAAGTAGACATATCTAAAAAGAAGACATATAAACAGACAACAAATATATTAAAAATGTCCAACATCAGTAATCACCACAACATCACTGTGTTGCTGATGTGCAAATCAACACCACGATGTAATATCATCTAACCCAATTAGAATGACTATGATGAAAAGGATACAAAACAACAAATTCTGGTAAGAATGTTGAGAAAAAGTGACTCTTATACACTGCTGGTAGGGATGTAAATTAGTAGAGTCATTATAGAAACATTATGAATGTTTCTAAAAAACTAAAAATAGATTTACCATGTGGCCCAGCAATTCTACTTTTGGGTATTTATCTAAAGAAAAGAAGATTATTATGCTGAAGAGAAGGCTGCATCCCCATGTTTACTTGCTGCTCTATTTATATTAGCTAAGATAAGAAATCAACCTAAATGACCATCAACAGATAAATAGATAAAGAAAATGTAGCATATATACACCCAATGAAATACTATTCCACCATAAAAAAGAATGAAATTCAGTAATTCACAGCAGCATAGACAAGCCTGGAGGATATCAAGTAAAATAAATCAGGCATAGAAACATAAATACCACGTGTTTTCACTCATATATGGGAGCTAATAAAAGAGAAGCTCATAGAAGTAGAAAGTTAATTGTAGTAATTAAGGGCTGGGAGTACAAGAAGAATACAGAATGGAAGTATAGGGAGAAGTTGGTTAACAGATACAAAATTACAGTTAAATAGAAGGAACAAGTTCTCGTGTTCTATAGCACTGTAGGCTGAATATGGGTAACAACAATTTAGTATATTATTTTCAAAAATCTAGAAAGAGGATTTTAAATATTGACAACACAAAGAAATGCTAAATGTTTAAGGTGATGGGTGTGCTAACTTTCCTGATTTGATCATTACACACTGTGTACCTGTATTACTAAAATGTTAATCTGTATCTCATAAATATGTACAATTATTACAAGTGAACCAAAAATAAAAGGAAAACAAAAAGGGAGAGAAGGCAAAAAATATAAAATAAGTAACAAAAAAAACTTTACTGAAATTAAAATGATATTTATTTCTTTCTTTATTCATGACACTCTGTCACCCAGACTGGAGTGCAATGGCATGATCATAACTCACTGGAGCCTTGATCTCCTGGGCTCAAGAGATCCTTGCACCTCAGCCTCCTAAGTAGCTGGGACTACAGGTATTCAGCACCATGTCCAGATAATTTTTTTTTATTTTTGTTTTTAGTAGAGACAAGTCCTCACTATGTTTTCCCAGACTGGTCTTGCATCCCTGAACTCAAGTAATTCTGCCTCTACCTCCCAAAGTGCTGGGATTATAGGTATGAGCCACAATGCCCAACCAAAGAATTTTAAAGAAATAACATATAACAACCTTATGTCAATGAAGTCAACAATTTATGTGAAATTAACAATTTACTAGAGACACAGATTACAAAATTGACTCAACAAAAAATAGAAAATTTTGATGCATATATAAGAAACAATTCCAACTACAGATTAAAAATCTTACAGAGAAAAACCCAGACATAAATGCCTGGAGTACATTCAATCAAATATTTAAATAAGAAATAATATTCTTCTTTAAAAATATATTTAAAAGAAATAATATGTAGAAGTAATTATTTTCCAGAAAGTAGAAAAGGTGAAAAATTTTCCAACACTTTCTAAAAGGTCAATGTTATAATGAACAAAATCCACACAAAACTCTTTTAAAAAGACAAGTGTCTCTAATGCATATAGACACAACAGACTTGAAGAAAATATTAGCAAATACATAAAATAGATTTGTATACCACGATCAACATATAACACGACTAAATATAATTTAAATCAACCAGGAAATCAAGGTTGGCTCAATATCTTAAAATCAACTCACGTAATACATCATAGTAATAAACAAAAGGGAAATGAATACTTTATTACCTTAATAGATGCAGAAAAAGTATTTGCAAACAATCTGACACCCACTTATGATTAAAATCTCTAAAAATCTAGAAATAAAAACAACATCCTCAACTAATGCACACCTGCCTTTTCTATTTAACATTGTACTTGTAAATTTGTTGGAGTTCTTTGTAGGTTCTGGATATTAGCCCTTTGTCAGATGAGTAGATTGCAAAAATTTTCTCCCATTCTGTAGGTTGCCTGTTCACTCTGATGGTAGTTTCTTTTGCTGTGCAGAAGCTCTTTAGTTTAATGAGATCCCATTTGTCAATTTTGGCTTTTGCTGCCGTTGCTTTTGGTGTTTTAGACATGAAGTCTTTGCCCATGCCTATGTCCTGAATGGTACTACCTAGATTTTCCTCTAGGATTTTTATGGTATTAGGTCTAACATTTAAGTCTCTAATCCATCTTGAATTAATTTTCGTATAAGGAGTAAGGAAAGGATCCAGTTTCAGCTTTCTACTTATGGCTAGCCAATTTTCCCAGCACCATTTATTAAATAGGGAATCCTTTCCCCATTTCTTGTTTCTCTCAGGTTTGTCAAAGATCAGATGGCTGTAGATGTGTGGTATTATTTCTGAGGACTCTGTTCTGTTCCATTGGTCTATATCTCTGTTTTGGTACCAGTACCATGCTGTTTTGGTTACTGTAGCCTTGTAGTATAGTTTGAAGTCAGGTAGCGTGATGCCTCCAGCTTTGTTCTTTTGACTTAGGATTGTCTTGGAGATGCGGGCTCTTTTTTGGTTCCATATGAACTTTAAAGCAGTTTTTTCCAATTCTGTGAAGAAACTCATTGGTAGCTTGATGGGGATGGCATTGAATCTATAAATTACCTTGGGCAGTATGGCCATTTTCACGATATTGATTCTTCCTATCCATGAGCATGGTATGTTCTTCCATTTGTTTGTGTCCTCTTTTATTTCACTGAGCAGTGGTTTGTAGTTCTCCTTGAAGAGGTCCTTTACATCCCTTGTAAGTTGGATTCCTAGGTATTTGATTCTCTTTGAAGCAATTGTGAATGGAAGTTCATTCATGATTTGGCTCTCTGTTTGTCTGTTACTAGTGTATAAGAATGCTTGTGATTTTTGCACATTAATTTTGTATCCTGAGACTTTGCTGAAGTTGCTTATCAGCTTAAGGAGATTTTGGGCTGAGACAATGGGGTTTTCTAAATATACAATCATGTCATCTGCAAAGAGGGACAATTTGACTTCTTCTTTTCCTAACTGAATACCCTTGATTTCTTTCTCTTGCCTGATTGCCCTAGCCAGAACTTCCAACACTATGTTGAATAGGAGTGGTGAGAGAGGGCATCCCTGTCTTGTGCCAGTTTTCAAAGGGAATTTTTCCAGTTTTTGCCCATTCAGTATGATATTGGCTGTGGGTTTGTCATAAATAGCTCTTATTATTTTGAGGTACGTTCCATCAATACCGAATTTATTGAGCGTTTTTAGCATGAAGGGCTGTTGAATTTTGTCAAAAGCCTTTTCTGCATCTATTGAAATAATCATGTGGTTCTTGTCTTTGGTTCTGTTTATATGCTGGATTATGTTTATTGATTTGCGAATGTTGAACCAGCCTTGCATCCCAGGGATGAAGCCCACTTGATCATGGTGGATAAGCTTTTTGATGTGTTGCTGAATCCGGTTTGCCAGTATTTTATTGAGGATTTTTGCATCGATGTTCATCAGGGATATTGGTCTAAAATTCTCTTTTTTTGTTGTATCTCTGCCAGGCTTTGGTATCAGGATGATGTTGGCCTCATAAAATGAGTTAGGGAGGATTCCCTCTTTTTCTATTGATTGGAATAGTTTCAGAAGGAATGGTACCAACTCCTCCTTGTACCTCTGGTAGAATTCAGCTGTGAATCCATCTGGTCCTGGACTTTTTTTGGTTGGTAGGCTATTAATTGTTGCCTCGATTTCAGAGCCTGCTATTGGTCTATTCAGGGATTCAACTTCTTCCTGGTTTAGTCTTGGAAGAGTGTAAGTGTCCAGGAAATTATCCATTTCTTCTAGATTTTCCAGTTTATTTGCGTAGAGGTGTTTATAGTATTCTCTGATGGTAGTTTGTATTTCTGTGGGGTCGGTGGTGATATCCCCTTTTTCATTTTTAATTGCGTCGATTTGATTCTTCTCTCTTTTCTTCTTTATTAGTCTTGCTAGTGGTCTGTCAATTTTGTTGATCTTTTCAAAAAACCAACTCCTGGATTCATTGATTTTTTGGAGGGTTTTTTGTGTCTCTATCTCCTTCAGTTCTGCTCTGATCTTAGTTATTTCTAGCCTTCTGCTAGCTTTCGAATGTGTTTGCTCTTGCTTCTCTAGTTCTTTTAATTGCGATGTTAGAGTGTCAATTTTAGATCTTTCCTGCTTTCTCTTGTGAGCATTTAGTGCTATAAATTTCCCTCTACACACTGCTTTAAATGTGTCCCAGAGATTCTGGTATGTTGTATCTTTGTTCTCATTGGTTTCAAAGAACATCTTTATTTCTGCCTTCATTTCGTTATGTACCCAGTAGTCATTCAGGAGCAGGTTGTTCAGTTTCCATGTAGTTGAGCGGTTTTGATTGAGTTTCTTAGTCCTGAGTTCTAGTTTGATTGCACTGTGGTCTGAGAGACAGTTTGTTATAATTTCTGTTCTTGTACATTTGCTGAGGAGTGCTTTACTGCCAATTACGTGGTCAATTTTGGAATAAAAGAAAAAAACAAACAACCCCATCAAAAAGTGGGCAAAGGATATGAATAGACATTTCTCAAAAGAAGACATTCATACAGCCAACAAACACATGAAAAAATGCTCATCATCACTGGCCATCAGAGAAATGCAAATCAAAACCACAATGAGATACCATCTCACACCAGTTAGAATGGCGATCATTCAAAAGTCAGGAAACAACAGGTGCTGGAGAGGATGTGGAGAAATAGGAACACTTTTACACTGTTGGTGGGATTGTAAACTAGTTCAACCATTATGGAAAACAGTATGGCGATTCCTCAAGGATCTAGAACTAGATGTACCATATGACCCAGCCATCCCATTACTGGGTATATACCCAAAGGATTATAAATTATGCTGCTATAAAGACACATGCACACGTATGTTTATTGCAGCACTATTCACAATAGCAAAGACTTGGAATCAACCCAAATGTCCATCAGTGACAGATTGGATTAAGAAAATGTGGCATATATACACCATGGAATACTATGCAGCCATAAAAAAGGATGAGTTTGTGTCCTTTGTAGGGACATGGATGCAGCTGGAATCCATCATTCTTAGCAAACTATCACAAGAACAGAAAACCAAACACCGCATGTTCTCACTCATAGGTGGGAACTGAACAATGAGATCACTTGGACTCGGGAAGGGGAACATCACACACCGGGGCCTATCATGGGGAGGGGGGCGGGGGGAGGGATTGCATTGGGAGTTATACCTGATGTAAATGACGAGTTGATGGGTGCAGCACACCAACAAGGCACAAGTATACATATGTAACAAACCTGCACGTTATGCATATGTACCCTACAACTTACAGTATAATAATAATAAATAAATTAAAAAATAAAATAAAAAAAAAAAAAAAACATTGTACTGACTGTTTTTGCCAGGTCTAGAGAATAATCAAGTAATTATAGATTCAGAGGATGTTGTAAATTTAGTAAAGATGTACCCATCACCCAAAGGTAATACCTTGTACGTGTTTATTTAAACCAAGGAAATTTACATTGACATAATCTGCAGACTTTATTTTAATTTTTCCAGTTGTACATGCATTCACCTGTGCATACAGGTGAATGTATGTGGTTCTAAGAACATTTATTGTATGTAAATTTTTATACCCATGACCACCATCAAGACACAAACTGTTGCCCTCACCACAAAGGTCTCCATTGTGCTATTCATTCATAGTCACACTCTCACTTCATTCCTACTCGCAACCTTCCTTACTTCTTGCAACCACTAATTTGTTTCTCATTTCTATTATTTTGTCATTTTAATAACTTTATATAAATAGAATACTACAGTATATAACTTTTCCCCTTGTTCAACTATTTTTTTTTACAATACATTCTGTTTGTTGAGTATATCAATCATCTGTTCACTTCTATTACTATCTTATTTTATTATATGGATGTAATACAATTTGTTTTAATTAACTCATTGACACTTGAGCTGTTTCTAATTTTTGGCTATTACAAATTAAACACTAATGAACATTTATGAACAGGTTTTTGAGTGGATATAAGCAATAATTTCCCTGTGATAATGTCCAGAATACAGTTGCTGGATCATATAATAAAAATGCTTGTTGTGAACATGCCAGACTATCTTCCAAAGTAGTTGCACCTATGTTCATTGCCACAAGCCACGTATGAGAAAACAATTTTTTGACATCCTTACCAGTTTTTTGTGTTGACATTTAAAAAATTAGCTGCCCTAATGTGCACATAATAATTTATTTTTATGATTTCAAGTAACATTTCCCTAATGGCTAATGATGTTGACCAACTTTTCATGTCCTTACTTGTGATACGTATGTCCTGTTTGACAAGATGACTGTACATGTCTTTTGTCCATTTTCTGATTGGATTACATTTGTAAAAAAAAAAACTTACTGAGTTTTGAAAGTCCTCTGTGTAGACTAGATATGAGTTATTTGTAAGATATGCAGTTTGCAAATATTTCTTCCTATCTGAAGATTGATTCTTCATGTTCTTAACAAAAGTGTTTGCCAAGTATTTTTAATTTTGAGGAAGTCCAATTTATTGTTACTTTCTATTGATCATGGTTTTTGTATAACATCTAAGTACTCTTCACATATCCCTAGGTCCCAATGATTTTTTCCTACCTTTTTTTCTAAAAAATTATAATTTTATATTTACTTGTATATCTATTATCCACTTTAAGTTAAATTGGGCATAAAATGTGATGTTTAGGTTGAGATTCATTCTATCTATTTTATTTATGCATGTGGATATCTGATTTTTTTTAAGTGAAAATTATCCTTCCTCTACAGTATTGTTTCTTATCTTTCTCAAAAATCAGTTGGTGTTTTCAGTGGACAAATTTATGGGTTCTTTATTCTGCTTCATTGATCTTTGGGTCATCTTTCTAAGAAAAATCACACTGTCTTACATACTGTAGCTACATTGTAAATCTGTCTTATGCTGAGATTTTCACAGGAATTATATTGAACCTATATAATAATTTGTGGAGAACTGTTATCTTTACACTTTGATCTTCCAATTACTGTGCATTGCTACATTTATCTGATTTTTTAATCTGCATTTTGTAGTTTTCAGCATACAATTTCTGATCATATTTTCTTAAATCTATACCTAAGTGTTTTGTATTATTTTGAGTCATTGAAAGTTTAACTTTGTTCTTTTAGTTTGCCATACATTCATTGATACATATAAAATACAGATTCATATATAATATAGAATATAGAAATTTATATATAATATGATAATATATAAATATGTATTTATGTATCCTTTATAGATACAAATTTATTTTTCTATCTTAGTCTTATATCTGATAAACTTGGTGAATTCATTTATTCTAGAGTTTTGTTAGTTTTTAAAATTCTTTGGAATATTCTATATAGATTACAAAAAAACTGCAAATAGGGAAGTTTTATTTATTTCTTTCATTTTATTTATACTTTATATATTTATAATATATATTTATATATAATATGTGTATGCATTATACATATGTATGTATTTATTTCCTTTTCTTTCCTTATTGCAGTGGCTAGGACTAGGGCTACTATATATTTACAGGAATCTCTCATATTTTTAAATTAAGCTCTGTATTTAGCCTATTAATAAAATGAATTGCACAAGTTAATTCTTTTTGAGTGCTGAACCAGTCTAGTTTGCCTGGAATAAACCCTACATAGTTGTGATAAATCACCGTATTAAATTTAATATTTTGTTGAGGACTTTTGTATCCATGTTCATTAGGGATCATGATTTCTAATGTTTTTTATTTTTTATTTTCTGCCTCTTGTTTTCAGAGTAGTACCACCTCTATAAAATGAATTCAGCAATTCTGCCATTCTCTTTTTCAGAAGTGATTGTGTACAAATATTGCAAATTATTCTTTAAACATTTGTTAGAATTCTGTAAATGAAACAATCTGGGTTTTGGATTTTATCTTTTGAGAGTTTTTATATGTAATTTCAACTTCTTTAATAGTTATGGTATTACTCAAATTGTGTATTTTATATTAGATGAGTTTTGTAGTTTGTGCTTTTCATTGAATTAGTCTGTTTCATTTAAACTGTCAATTTTATGTGTGTAATCATGTTTAAAGTATTCTTTGTTGTCGTTATGGTGTATAGTGATGATACAACTTAATTCCTGATATTGTTAATTTGTTTTGGCTCTTTTTGAAGAGCCCACGAGAAGTTTGTCAATTTTATTGATCCTTTCAAAGAACCATCTCCTTGTTTTATGTATTTTTTTTTGTTTTCAATTTTATTGATTTGTGCTCTCTATTATTTTTCTTATATTTTCTCAGGGCTTCTTTTGTTCTTTTTAAATTTATTAATATGGAATCTGAGATTACTGATTTGAAATCTCTTCTGTTTTCTGAATTAAGCACTGTATTATAGATTTCTGCCTTAATAGTGTTTTAGTTTCATTCTACAAATGTCATATTTTCATTTTCATTTAGTGCAATGTATTTTTGTTAATTTCACCTAAGACTTTCTCTTTGACCCATGGATTATTTAGAAGTGTCTTATTTAATTTCCAAGTATTTGAGGATTTTCTTCTTTTTTTTTTTTTTGTTGCTGATTTATAGTTTGATTCCACTTAGGTAAGAGTTCGTTCTGGTTGATTTCAAATTTTTTATATATGTAAAGGACTTTTCATGGCCCAGAATATGAAAAGGGATGTTTATTTAGCAAAATTATAAACTCTAAATTTTTATATATTTACCACAATCTAGAGTCATCACTTTTATTAAGGAAACAAATAGAGGAAATGTAAATCATGTAAAGAAAGCAAATGAATTATCTATCTTGAAATCGAATGATTTAAAAAGAGTTTGTGAGCACTCTGATTTTTTCTGGCTATAAATATCATAAATATTTTGGGCCATCTTTTCTGTATTAAAAGTATGAATGCAGAAAAAAGGCTTAATTACTAGAAGTTTTTAGCTACTATGTCAGTTTTATTTTCTGTATCTATTCCTGTCTCCTAGTGGCTTCTCAATTTTCCCACTGGGACAATATCTATTCTTCACTATATGTAATTTAATTTTTAAAATATAGAGTCCAGTTAAGGAGCAGAATTGTGGCTAAGTTTCAATCATCTTGTCTAAGAATTTAAATATTGATCAAACGCATGAAATAATTGGGGATAGACTGGAGGCAATTCATGTTGGAAGGGCCTTTAATCGATTCTTTCTTATCGACCTTTTGAGGTTGTCAAAAAGGTGTCCTAATTGTCTTTTTGTCTCTGCTGTTTCTTGCTAACTGTTCTTCCAGAATTTTTTCACTTTTGTTCATTTCAAGGAACTACACTCAACTTCCCATTTATTTTGTGAAACTGTACTCCCTTACCAATAACCTCCCACCAAAGCCATATATTTAATTAAGAAATAAATGGTTATAGTCATTGCAATCAAAACCTAACTGATGGAGATGATTAAATAAATGAGCTTATTTAGACTGTCGAGTTGCTGAAAGATATCATGTTCTAGTGTTTAAAAGTTTAGGTTTTGTCATGTACTGAGAAATCTTGGAAAAATTAGTCTTCTGACCTTCCAGTTTCTCATCTTTCAATTAGGAATATTAACATTACTTACCTCAATAAGGTATCATGAGGCTAAAATAAGTTAATATTGGTAAAGAGCTTGGAACAGCCCCTAAACTACATTAAACAGTCAGTAAAATATTGCAACCATGTTTATCAGTTACTAGTGAAAAGCCTTACAAAAGATATCAGATTTCTTTCAGGAGTTATTGCAATATTGGAAAGGGGTCATTTCCTTGATAGAAGTGTTGGGTAAGAAAAGATTTTAAAAACCTCAAGCCATCAAGAAATAAAAGACCTTGGAAATATAGTTTAAAAGCTGAATTAAATTTGAAGGTAATCACCTATCCACTTTAGGTTTTAAGAAGGCAATCGTTCAGTAAAAATGGAGATGAGCTAGCTTTAGTTTTGGTGCTGAGGAAATACTGAAGAAGATTATGAAAATGCCCTTGCATCTGCCCTTACACTTCATTTAAAATCAAGCTTAAAGATAACAACTCTATCTTTTTCTTGACTTTAGGTAGCACAATTAACTAAGCAATTAATTATTGGCTGCAGGAAATCTTTGGTGACTTTTGGTTCTCTTTGTCCTATTCAAATGTATTTACTTCTGAATTACATGAGCAATTCCTTCTCTCTTCTCTGATCCCATTACTACTCTTGTAATTTAAGCCTTCATCATTCTCTGCTCGACTATGCTATAACTTTTTAACATGTCTTTCCACTCTTGACTTGATACACCTTCCCCAAAATCTATCTTCATCTCTCCTTTTCCATTTCCAATCTATTCTGCATTCTGTTGCAAGAATAATGTGTCTCAAAATCTGCAACCGCCACCTGCTCTCCTGAGCTCTTTTAGATACCTGTCTTCCACTAAGCAGAGTATACTGTTACCTTCCTTAGCACTTAAAAAGTCCCATCACAAACTGAAAAATATTTCAGTTTTTCTACCATTTTTGTCACATTATGAATTCCTAAGAACAAAGAATACATGTTATTCCTACCGCCTCCCTCATATCGTAGCACTGTATATTTTATGTAGTAGTATTGCCTAAATCTATTCTACATTGAAATAAACTGTTATCTACTTGCCTTTTATCTGTGTATTTTATCTTTCTACTTTTTCTTCCTTGGGGTAAGAGATCAGACCATATTTTCCCATTCCCTCTACAGTACCTAACAAAATACTGTGCAAAGGAACTCATTCTATTGTTAGATTGAACTGAGTTCCACTGGAAATCTTAGGAAAGGGAAGAGACAACCACGTTCTTTTTCTTCAGTTTTGTTACTTATTTATTGCAAAGCCTTGGACAACTCACCTAAATACACAGCCCTTCCTGTTTCTTATTCCTTAAATGTCAATAATAATATGATCCTCCATGGGCACATGTGGAAATAATTAATTTTGTAAGAACATGAAGAATACCAGAGAACACTATCAATCATCATCAGTAGCAGCAGAAGAAAGGACTCGTTAAGTACTGCACAATTCTTTGTAGAGCAGGATATGTAGCAAAGTTCCTTGCCCTCTGGGAGCTGACAAGCAAAAATGGACAACACATTCGTAGGTAACACACTCAGAGGAAACCTATACTCAAGGGCACACATAGATAAATGAGAAAACAGAATTGTGAACTTCCTGAAGTATTCATACAGAACTGATTTATCCTAGTAAACAAACAAATCACACCCTGCAGAAATAATTTTTATTGGCCTGTATTAGGCAAGCTTGGTGCCAACTTATAGTGTGGTACATTAGCAAAAAGGATCCAATGAAAATAAAATCCAGCCAGGTGAAGAAACACTAGGTTCATCATGAATCCTGGATTGACTAGACTGCTGGCCTGGAAACAGAATAGCGGGTGTGTTTGTGAAAACATGTATGTATTACTATGTGTGCATTCACGGTGAAGTGATGATGGTGGGAGGAATGAAGGAGGCAAGATGTAGAAAAAGCAACAAGAAGAAACGGGTTGCCATTACATAAATGTGGTCTTTTAATAACGTTTAAAGCTCATCCCACTTGTTTAAGGAAAGAAAAATGTCCTGCCCGGTGGTAAGTCTTGGCAGGAGAAGTTCTGTGGCAATAATGGTAGTATAAATAATTCTGGTTTCAGCAAGATTACAGAGTTGAGATAAGAGGTAGTAGTTTCTAACTTCCTATGAGCTAAACAGGGTGTCTGTCATCTCAGTGGAATGACTTGGATAGATCTCTGGCCCCTTTGAGAGAACAAAGAACAATCAAGAAGCTGGGTGTTTTACCAAAATTACACTAAATAGTTCAATAGAATGTTCAGTTTTTGACCAGCTATGCTGGCCGTGTTGACATGTAGCCACTGCACTGTTTCCTATTAATCCTGCACTTAAGATGGTCTATAATGGTGTTAGTTCCAGAGAAAATTGAGTAGGACTACTTAGCCCCTGGCTGCAATGGGCAGCTCAGGTCCAAAGTGACTGCTTTTTGAGTCTGTATTCCAGGGGGCTGGCAGGACCCCGGGCATTTCACAACTGAATCACTTTGACCAAAGTCATTTGTTCAATCATGGTTGACAAAAGGTAACAGAGACTTTCCACTGTTCAGAAAACAAATGGATCTCTTGGCTGTTTTCATAAAGATCGACTGGGACTTAAAATAGCCTGAGGTTAATATTATAAATCTTTCTAAAAGAGATTTTCAGAACATATTCTTTATCCCGGCATTGGATCAATCTCACAAAATGACATATTTTCAAACTACAGTAAAGCAAAACAGCTTATTCTCGAAAAAGTTGAAAATAGTAAGAAATATTTTCCTTTCCTGGTTTTTGTTTGTTTTGTTTATGTTTTTTTTTATTCTTGAACATCTACTAAAAAATAACTTGGAAAAAACTGTGTGATGAATATGGATTGACCTTTTTAACAGTTTTGTGCCTATTTACCTAATCTTGGCTGGTGTTCAGAGAGTTCCTTGAATACCCACAACAGGTAGGACACTGTGGTAAGCAGGTGTGAAGTATGGGTTGTAAATACTGTATGGGATAGAAAAAACAAAAAGAGAAACAGAACAAGGTAAAGGAATCCTATTTCAAACCCATATAATCATGAAAACCTGATGCAAAGTTAAAATTCACTGGGATTGTTGACTAGTAAACACTTTTGCCATGGTCCTATACATGATGATTAAATAAAAAGAGAGTAATACAAATTAACTTTGATCTTTGGATGAAAGTATTTTTTCAGGAGCCATGACAGAGTATAAATTAAAATTGAAACAATAAGCATAGAGACAAGGACTTCAGAGAAAGAATACAGTAGACAAATACAGCAGATGACATCATATTTAAACCACTGCCTGATAGATGTTACCAGTTCTGTTTTATAAAATACCGAAAACTTGCCCTTGTATTTTCACCTGAATTTCTTATTCAAAATTTATGGATGTCTTCTCTTTGACTGGAAATTTTTTGGAAGAGTGACCTGATTTTCAATTGAAGCATCATCATTTACTTGTATAATCACAAGGTAAGACGATTCGGATGGTCCTCTGAATAACTGTCAGTCATGTTTATAGCTTGACTCCACCCTCCTCCTTACAATGCTCACGGTCTCAAGTTGCTTATTATTCCCATACGTGTGTGTGAATGTGTGTGTGTGTTCAGAAAAGATGATGAGAATTGTCTCTATCCCATCTGCATCTGAACTGTAACTTGGACTGGAAGCAAGGCTCAATTTCATTCCCTTTGGGGTTCAAATATACCATATTAACTACAAAGATTGGTTGTTTTAGAATGTTTTGTCTTTTTAGCCACATTTTCTGGCTGGGGACCTGCATCATGCAAAAAGCAAGTAAGCAAGTGTATCTGCATCAACCATTACAACCTGGTCATAAGAACTTTGCTAGGGAAGATAATCTCTTATTCTCCTTTGTAGTCCCAGCTACTCGGGAGGCTGAGGCAGGAGAATGGCGTAAACCCAGGAGGTGGAGCTTGCAGTGAGCTGAGATCCGGCCACTGCACTCCAGCCTGGGCGACAGAGCGAGACTCCGTCTCAAAAAAAAAAAAAAAAAAAAAAAAAAAAAATCTCTTATTCTCCTTGTTTTGAAAGAGGGCTTCATCAAGAAAGCTCTATATGAAGCAGATATACTAAAATAAAGCCATTTTTAGTAATAGTAATGAAGACAGAATGGAGACGTTGACTAAAATTGTGATTCTTACCCCAAAATTATAAATTTTAGAAATAATAACACCTTGCATCAAATTTGATATTTTAGATTTCTGATACAAAATAAATCCATCATATATGCCTGTGTGTGTGTGTATATATATATAATATATGTTTGTATATAAAAATAATCTGATTAGTACAAAAATTCATATTAAGTAAGAGGTGAATGTTTCACAAATTTGCAAAGTCAATTTACTAGAGTATTAAGGATATATATAGGAGACTGTCGGATTTCAGTGAAAATGTAATTTAAGAGAAATTTTGTTTGATGACATTAGTGTTATATTTACAGCAGTCATTGAGGATGTGAAAGGGTTATTTGGATCTGTAATGCTTCATGGCTTTTTACGGGGGAAATTATAGGAGAGTAACACCCAATTTGAAGATTAAAGACAGAGTCTCCTTTTCAAATATCTATAGGGATTGTTCTTTCTTTTCTTGCTATTACTTTCTACATTTCTATACTGTCTATTACAAGACCAACTGAATTAGTTTTTCATTAAACTGTTATTGATTTTAACAGGCTTGAGAGGAAGCTGCTGTGACCCTCCTTCATTTCTTTCAGATCAAGGCTGTCATGAGGTAACTCAGATTTTGGTTTTCAATTCTGGCTTTCTTCTGCAAGTTTCTAGGTTTTTAAACTTGAAGAGCCTTTCTGAGTCTCAATTTTCTCATCTGTAAAATGAGATAATTGGGTTCACTGGTCTTCAAAATCATTCTTAATATATAAAGAGAAAAACAAAAGAGAGAATAAAGAGGAGAAAAAGTAGGACACTGAACATATTTGATTAAACTTGCTTCTGTGTTTGGTAGGGAGAAATACCATTTGTCACTCACAGATCATGCGCTGCAAGAAATGCAGTGGCAAGGTGGGGAGTGCAACTCAGAGCTTCGAGGCCAATGCACACTCTTTGTTTTGTAATTTTTCTTTGGTGCCAGGTGGGTGCACTGTTTGCCAGGAATTCATACTTCAGAAATACAACAGTGCACACCCAGACAAAGGGCTTGGTTGGGATGTCTTTGTTCAGGGAACAATTAAAATGTACTTGTACTGAGTGATGAAAGCCTTCCCTGGATGTAAGGCACCGCGGCAAAGCACAAAGTATGGTTGCGCTTTTCAGGTAACAATGCAGTGCTAGTCCTCTTTACTTCCCCGTGGAACTAGGCAGGAAAAAAAAAAAAAAAAAAGATTGAAAAAAAGTATTAGAAGAACAGCCTAAGTCATCATCAAGTGCCCAAATGTTAAATATACTGCAGTTTTTAACTCCACATGAAATTCAGAATTTATGCAACTTTATGGGATAAGAGGAAGGAACATAAGATTGATAATTGGAGACAATGTTACTGATCCCAGAATTCTTGGGCAATTGGAGGGAGTAGAAACTCTATTTCTTAGTCCATTTCAAAGGTTGCTTTCACAAAACCAAGGTCTCTGGACATAGATGACTCTTTTTTAACCATTTATTTTGTTTTCCTTGGCAACCTGAGTCCTAAAGCAGGAATGCTCAGCCCCAGAACCCGGACTCCGGATCCCTAAAACTGTTGAGAATAGAGGAAAGGACTGCATTTCCTACAGACGAGTCATCCTGCTAACAGTAAGCTACATTTTCTTCACCATGGACCTCAGGCACCACAGTAATTTTATCTTATGTGGTTTTAAAGTATAGTCTCAGAAACAAAAGGGTTTTGGAAGAACTTTCTTGGACCCATTAGGCAAACCCTTCCAACGCAATTTTTGTTTGTCAGAACGCTGGCCCCTTTTGTGTCTTGAACTTTGTTCAATGCTTGAAAAAAATATCTCAACCACAGCCACATTTGTTTTCTTCAGAGCCAATTTTTCAGCATAATTTGTGATAGAAGCTGCTGTGTGCTCAACCAAGACAGATCATCTCTCATCCAGAAAAAGAAAATCAATTTTAATTCTTGAAGGAAGAACAGCAAGTGGTATTTATTATACAATATTTAAAGAAGGGTCATTAAGCACTTCTCTACTTTTCTTCCCCTCTTTCTATCTGGAGTATTAAAGAGGGAATTTATAGAAAATGTATAGTGGATTAGACCATGCAAATGCCTTGACACTCTGAGAACAGTCCTAAGCTAAGGTTTAAAAAAAGGGAGAATCTATCTGGATATCTATTGTTGGTTTACTGGTAAGGTTAGCAGGTCATATCACTTATCTGAAATCTGTATTCTTGCTTATATTTTTATGTTGTGAAGTTTAGCTTTCATACAGATAAAAATTTTGTTCACAATGGTGTCTTGGAAATGTCATTTTAAGCAATGAAAATTCATGTATTTTAGCCACTTAGTTACATTCAGTTACAAAAAATAGTAAGAGGTAAGCACTCAATATGTATTTATTTCTTTGAGTGAATGACCACACAATGTGTGTTCTGGGGAATATAGCATCATAGATGCCTTCCGTTATGCTAAAAACTGTACATCTCATTTTTCAGCTTTAGTTGACCTTCTGTTCTTAAGCTCATCCTTTCTTTTCTTGAAGAGGCTATTTAATTCTTTATCCAGTGAACATATAATAATAAACTACATAAAATATGAAAACACGTACTTACAGGACTAGGAGGCGTTAAAAATACTAACATACTCTATGCCTCTATTCTGGGGTCAGGAATTCCTGAACATATCCCAGAAACATAATGAAAGTTTCACATAAAACAGGTTTTGTTCCTGTCAAGAACTAAAATGAATGATAAACAAGCAGTAAAATAATATAGGAAAGAGTATAAACATTACCTACAAGTAGCAGAGAACATGATTAGTGAATCAATAATTAGACAAATAGATGTTGATGTTGAGTACCTAGCAGAAAGTTGGTGCATATTAGGAGCATAATTAATACTTGCTCAAAAATGTAGAATCTATATTTACATAAATAGATTGATAGACAATCAGACAGCGTAATACCATGTATAAGAACACAATTCAGTGTCCAACAATCTAAAGATTAATTCTAGGCTCAGGGTCTTTCTACCTTGGCAATCTAGGACAAGCAACTTAACCTTTACAAACCTCCCTTGCTTCATCTCTAAAATGAGATAAAAGTAATAGTATTTATCACCTGGGAATATAATGAAAAATTATATATGTTATATATATATGTCTGTGTTTGTGTGTGTGGGTGTGTGTGTGTGTATTTACATACATAATGCTTAGGAAAAGGCTTGGAAAGTAAGATATAATCAAAGGATTTTTTTGTTTATGTTAATTTTATTTGTATTATTTCTAATAATTTTAACAACTACTACCTATAATAGAGCCAACTTTCAGTTTCTAGTTCTAAAATATAAAGCCTGTTTATGAAGAAAAAAGTATATCTTAGGCAAATCCAGATATGACAACTACTTTTGGACAACAAACCAAAATAGCCAATGACCATGATTTGTCCATTAACTATCTTTCTACTTCCATTTAGCACTTTCTAAGAACCCAGTTCTCACCTACACACACAATAGGTTTTCGAAGTACCCGATCTATTTGGGGAGGTAAGACTTCAACACGATAGAAACAGTGCAGTTGGCACTATTGATTTATATTTTAATGATTAACTTGTCATTTTTGAAACAAAACATGTACATCAATTAAATTCTACAAATTGTCTTTAACCAAGGAGGTCACTGTGTTTAGGCAATTGGTAAAAGTATAAATTTAATAAAATTTTTAATAAATTATTGCTATTTATAAAAAAAGTAGACTACCAAATGCAGCTGCATTATATGCAACTTCTAGAGCTAAATCTTAACAGGTTTTATAGGTTCTACCATTGCCCTCTTCAAACACTCTCATCCACAAGTAAAGAAACCTGGAATAGACTTCTGAATGTTAGGAGACTATGGGGAAAGAGATATCCTGAGATCACAGAGAGAGAGGGAGTCTAGCCCTGTCGATATCTCAGTTGAGCCCTAATTCCAGCCAACCCATCAGCTGAATGTAGGTTTGTGAGAGAGGCTAAGTGAGACCAGCAGAACAATATATAAAATCATGAGAAATAATCAACAATTGCTATTTTAAACCACTAGGCTTTGGGATAATTTGTGGCACAATTATATGGCACTAGACACCTAAACATGGAAAATTATAGTACTTTATTAAGAAAACTATCTAGTGGCCCTTTGTTTAGGGGCTCTTTGTTTAGGAATCTGGTGGTTTCATTCTTGGGGCAGTGAATCAGATTGTGGCTGTGGAAGTAGAGGAAGGAAAGGAGAGGCTATCCCACAAGTGCTCTCTCGGGCAGATCAGCTTTAGAGGTACAGATAGAAGTTGAAAGTCTGGAAATTGGTTCTCTTAAATCTATCCATGTCCTTGTACCTCCTGGAAATGTTTGACACATATCCCAGTTGAGGCCAGTGTTTCAACCTGAAGGACATGATAAAACAGGCCCCAGAAGAGTGATAAAGCATTCCTGAAGCAGGAATAATAGAAAAGCAGCAGGGTCTCACTCTGTGTTCATTTGTTAAGGTACACTGAACTATTCCAGAGGGAGGTCAACAGCATGAACTTCACTTGGGCAAAGTAGTATGGTTGGTGGAAAAGTAATTGCGATTTTTGCCATTACTTTCAATTGCAGAAAACACAATTACATTTGTACCAACCTAATATACAATCTGAAACCAGAGAGTGGAAGCATCACAATATTTGGTTTTATCTAAAGATTTACTTTCTGTTTTGTATAGTTCACATTGGCAACACTGAGTATGAAGAGGATAATGTCACTGGTACGATGGGGTCTCCAATTGTAAGTGTATTACTATGAGACACTGTCAGTGTCTGGGTCAACTACTTGAGCATAACACATATATTATTTCCATATTTCAAAGTAATTTTATAATATGGCATTATTACCATTTCAAAAGTTAGAAGAATCAGAAAGTTTAAAATAATTTATCCACAAAGCAGCCAGTGACCAAGATGGACTTTACAGGTAGTTTTACATGATGCCAATGTCATAGTCATGCCACTGTGCACAGAAAATTTAATTCGTGCACTTCTAAGTCCTTTCCAAGTAAAATTTGTTTCCCAAGGCAGGCAATTGCATCATTTTGTTAAGGAAATCATCATGAGCATACGATGCTGTGTGAGGTCAGTTAAGGACAAATGACTGTGGGCTGGGTACATTGGAGAAGGTGTGTGGAGGATGTAGGCCCTGAAGTGCATTGTCTGGGTAAATAAAAAGAGATAAAGACCATTCAGACAAAGTAGCAGAGTAAAGAAAGGCATAAAGGAGACATTAGACTTGCTTCTAGAAGCTTTGCTGAGAATATTGGCTGAGAAGAGAGAGTGTGTGAGGGAGAGAGTTAGGCATATGACAGGCCCAAAACAAATTACAGAAGGTCTGGAAAGCAGGCATATGTAATAATGTGCTAGAGGAGGAGATTTTACAATGGAAACCTCAATGATAACTGCACAACAGAAACTGAAAAAAATATATTTTTTTGCCAAAAACCTCAAGAAATACCTTATTTTGTTTTTATATTGACTCTAAGGGTAGTACATAGTCTGTGACTTCATCAGTTTTCAACACTTCACACACACACACAATTTTCTGTTCTTGAAGCGGTGGGCTTGTTCCTGTACCTTTACACAATTGAACATTTGAGATCTGCCAAGGGAATTACAGGTAAAATAAAAATAGAATGTCTGGAGTCCAAAAGAAATTAGTCTTACAGCTAAGTAAGACTGTAGGAGGTCTCTGACAAACTCCAGGAGCTGGAAAAGAAGGAACTACAACAAAAGGCAAGAAAGAGCCAACAGGTAGCAATGCTGAGAGCAGCTGAGGAAGGATAACTGAGGAAAATGCCAAAATAATTACTGCTCCAAAGAAAAGAGATATACTGAAGCCTTTTTCTTTTTAAGATTTTAAGTCTGAATCTTTCAAGATTAATACCAGGAGAAACAACACTATGGTCTGACTTTTGTGGATGCAACTCTCGTCTTAAAAATTGATAATATTGTCTTTTGTTGTTTTATATTTTGAAAGTTAGAAAATATTCCTATTTGGAAGTACTCAGTACTTTTTATCTGTAAAGGGAACAATAGGTTCCTTTTGGACTGTCTTTCTGAATAACAAAATATCACAGAGATGAAAGTATCCTGAAAAGATTACTTCATTTCCTGTCAAAGCAACACCCAAGGCTTTCTGTACACTAGTCATTCTTTCTATGGTATATAGTAGCCTGGATTAATTGAACAACTAATCTGTTCCAAGCACTGCATATATCATTTAATTCTTACCCTTGCACCGCAAAGTAAGTGTATTGTTCTCATTTAACTTTAGAAAAATAATAAGGCCAAATAAATAGCCACAGTTTGTAGCAGAACTAAGATTGAAGCCAATGGCAGCAAACCTTCCACCTGTCACAGGGTGGCCCAGCTCTTTTGGTGGTTCCCCCAAATTTATGTCCTCGTGTTCTATCATTCTGATCCTCTCCAACCCCAATGTCCTGTCCAGCAGAGATGAAAGATTCATAATATATACATTTTAGTGAATATAAATCATGTGGTTACCTCTATGAATGTGATGTATGTTTAATACTATGAAATGGAAGACCTGACCCTTTGTTGTTTGGAATTTTAAACTTTAACCTTACAATTTCTTAAAGGGCAGATTGGCTATGTACTGTTTTGGTTATCTGTCCAGGTTTAATCACTCTTCAGGCCAAAGCTGACAAAGCTGTTCTCAACTGTAGCCATTGAACCTACAGAGTAGTTCCTGTAGACTCAGCCAGTGCTTGGAATGCTGTTGTCAGCCTATCCATCTGGAGGACAATATCTTCAAGCTTGTACCATTCCTGTGTTAGCTTTCTTTCCCACCAAAATTCTTTTGTATTTTCAGAGTTAACTTGAAAAATTCAGGGTGTTCTTTCTGTGAGTATTTGGAGCAAAATTTTGTTATGAGACCCCATCCAATCACCTTCTATTCATCAAACTATAAGTATACAACACTTATTATATTCTGCTTTGTATTGAAGGTACAGTTAGCTCTTTGTTGACTCATTTTTTATGTGCCTGCTAACACTGTCATCCCTCCTGTGATGCCTGGACCATGCCTAAGTTAGGGAATAGCTCCCTGGTGTACAGTAATCTTTCAATCCCAACCCATGGGCTACGAATATTCACACAATTTCACAAATTCTGGGGGTATCATGGGCCTACCATTTTCTTTCACTCTCATTTCTTTTTTTGATTAACTTTTTTCACATAAGCCACCATTTCTCATGGCAGTGCATTTGCTTTGTTACTTCTCTTAGTCTTTCTGAACGTTGACACTCAGAGAAAGGAAATCAAATCCCTGACTAGCACAGTATATAGCAGAATATTATTTAGGCTGTATCCTGGTTTTAAAGTGTCAACCTCTGCCACATTGGGATCTCTTCCTTGCCATCTTCTCTGAGAATCCTCCATTTCTGCAAAATTGTTAAGTGTTCAAACTCAGCCTTCTTCTTGATTTCTTCAACTGTTTTATCTTAATCTTTATTCCCAGACAAAATTACCTTTTCTATCCCAGAGCACTTTTCTCAAGAAAAGATCAAATTTTATAAGTTGACAAAAAGGAATCAATTAATTAAAAAATTGGCAAACATAATAGCATATAGTAATTTTTTTTTCTCTTTTGTTTCACTTTTCTTCCTCCCCAGCCCCTTCTTTTCCTGGTCTCCTACAAACAGAACAGTTCATCAAAGTGTTTTAGAATTATGCCCAACTTTTTTTGTTTTCTCCTTGCTTATCATTATTATGCTGATGAAATTTTGGAATCAAACCAAATATACAACACAAAGTTATGCTTAAATAAATTTTAATATACCCATATTTTAAATACTGTCCAGCTAATAAAAATGTGTTTTTTTAAGCATAATTATAGTCGTCTCTCAGAATCCATGGAGAGTTGGTCCCAAGACCACTCCAATACCAAAATCCACAGATGTTCAAGTTCTGCAGTTGACCCTGAAGAACAAAGATATGAAAATTGGCCCTCTGTATCTGTGGGTCCTGCACAGTCCACTAATACTGTATTTTTTTTCCAGTTTATTGAATCTGCAGATAGGAACCAATGGATACAAAGGGCAAACTATATTACAAAGGTTCTCTTATGGGTGCCATACATATATTTCCCATACATATAGAGAGATAGTTTTGATTTTTCTAATGAATTAAATATTTAAGTAAATACTTCAACTATTAATAAAAGGAAATATGCAAATAGCAAAATAAAAGTCACTGTTTACCAGATTATATCTATCAATTTATGTCTACCCATATCACTTAAAAGTATCATTTGCCTAAACACTTGCCAAAGTTGTTTTTATAACTTAAAAATACAGATTTTCCAAATTAATTGGTGAAAGTGGTTTGTTCTTGAAACTTAATTTACATTTCTTTGATTACTAGTGAATACCCTGAAGATTGAATAATCTTTCAAAAATATTGAAAGCTTATACTCTTTCCTTTGTGTCTTGTGTACTCTTTTTCTTTAACCATCTGAAGTAGACGTTCAAAAATTTTAATTGATTACTAAGAGTGTTTTCTATGATAAGAATATTAACTCACTGGCCACCATGCATATTTATGAATTGTTTTCATGTTAGTTTCCCTCTCTAGGGGCATGTCATCAAATATAGTCCCATTATTTTCTTTATAAATATAATGGTAATGATATTTACTGAGTGCTTTAAATAAGCAAAGCACTATCCTAAATGCTTTATTTTCATTATCTCCTTCATTCCTTGTAACAAGTACATGACAAAGGTCCTATTTTCTCCTCTTTCACAGATGGGTGAATTACAACTTAGAAAGGTTAAGTAGCCTGCCTAAGGTTATACAGTTTGTTAACAATAGAGAGAGAATTAGAATGGTTTGACCTCTGAGAGTATATTTCAAAGTAGAATACAATGCCATATCGATATCTATTTTTGTGTCTATACACTTCTTTCTAGATTTCTCTGGCTGTCATTTTATCTATCTGGACATTTAAGTTATTTAATGTTGATATAAGTTATAAGATGTATATCCAACTTTATTCAATAAACTATGTTGGAAAAACCAACTAATTTTCAAAAGAAAAATTATCTATCCTTTGTGAGTTGAAGACATGGAAATTGAGTAGAGATGTAAATAACGCGTTAAAATGGTCATAGACAGAATGGTGGGAAAAATGTTTTGCAATATAGGTTTGGCATAAGCTGAAGCATATGATAAAAATGATGCTATCGAATAAGGAAACTTCAGAAGCCCATTTAAGTGATACATGACAATGAAGATTAATTTTGGTAGTTAAATTAAGGCCTGGTCTTAAATGCAGCCTTTACTGTGGCATTGATTAACCTAAGCATGCTACTTGGAAACCATGAAATAACAATTATTTCATGCTAATACCAGAGTCCCAGAGCAAAGTTAAAGGTAAATATAAATATCTCTAGTATCTCCTCTCTCCGTCTCTCTGAGAAGTGCCTGTTCCTATTTGACTAGTCTCAGGTAGAGAATAGGCTAATGCGTGACTTTCTAAGAGCAAGTTAGTTGGCAACGTGAAACAGCAGAAACAACTATAGATTGAACCGAAAGATGCATAGTATTTATTTAGGAAGATTAAAAGTGTCATTTTTACTTCTAGAGCCCTCTCTAGAGCTCTTTTATTTCTAGAGCCCTTACATAATGAAATAAGGTAAGACGCTTCTCTACCTCTCTCTACCCTTTGTCTTCTTTGCTAGACAATTAGGGGTGATCTCACCATTGGGAACCTGCAAAGTTTGGTTGCTAGTTTAGGTTCCAGGCATACCTCTCTGTCAGAAGCTAATTATATCCCACTAAGTCTACAGCAATTCTTGGCTTCAGTTATATTTTAAATCTGGTCCTGGAATGTCTCAGTTGGCCCTTCCCAATGCAGTGACAGCATAGAAGTACATGATAACCATAAGAAACACAGATCTGTACTTATGGCTTTATAGACTAAGGAAAAGGAGCTTTGTATTTCGAATAGAAAATGACTGCCTAAGGCAATTTTCATGGAAATGGACAAAAGAAGAATACATTTCTGTTAGTCACAATTTCTTAAGAAATTTTTTTGTTTCACCTTCATTATTATATTTCCATTGTTGGTAGTTTTTATAGAGTTGTTTTTAATTGGTTCTGGATAGAAATGCAATGAGTATTAAATATAAAAATATTTCTAAACAACTTACCTGTGATTTATGGTTTCAGAAAACTTACAATGTCACCTTTCAGCTGTCAAAGTGCTATTTACATAACCCTCAGTGAGAACACACTTTTTAATGACAGTGGAAACGTTGAATGTGTGATGGGACACAGGTTTAAAAGTGAAGTATTTTTATTGAGACAAAATAAATTAAATGGAAAAATAGAAAAACTATGAGGAAAATATTTAACCTACTTTAGTAGGTAGCTTTTCACTCTGCAGAAATTCTTGGCACAAAAATTTAAACTTGAAGTTGACATGGCAATAGAGCAGAACTCCCAAATCTTATGATATCTACTTGGACTACCTTAAACTATGTTTCTGTGAAAAGGGGCAATAGAAGCCCAGTATGGGTGTTATTTTTAGGTGTTTGTCAATGTACTGTCCAATAATACGAAAACAATAGATAATCCTGAAGTGTTAATTCCCTGAGTTCTGGGTTGCCATGGTGTTAATTTTTTTTTGTTTTGTTTTTAAGAAAACAGACGATTTGCATGTCATTTTGGCTTCAAATGCAAGATTGCTTTTTCTATAGAATCAAAACTAGAAGTTACTTTAAACACAGAGCTTTAACAGATGGGACAATGATGAAGAACTAAAGAGACTGTTGAAGTAAATAGATGGATGGAAAAATGGATGACTGAATGATTGATGAATGGATTGATAGACGAGTGTTTCCATGAAAATGTCTGGATTTGGATGATAGTTTTCACTGTGTCATATATCCTTTTTATCTTGACGAGCATTTATGGAAAGTTATTTTCTGGGATAATACTTTAGATCCAGAAAATTCTACTATAAAAATATATTTAGACTTCAAGCTTTTACTATGAATAAAATGAAAAGAGTCAACATTCTAATATTGCTATTATTTATAGATATGAGTCACCACAAAGATGATCACAAAATTAGAACTGCTTTATTTGTAGTAAAATGTGCAGAGTAGAGTCAAACAGGCCTGGGTTCAGCTTCTGCCCCTTTCACTTATTTCCTGTATGAATCTGGACATAGTACTTTATCTTGCTGATGCTCAGTTTTCTCCAGTGTAATAAGACAATAAAATACCTCATAGAGACCAAAAGCGAGTGTGTGAGATAACAAATATAAAACCCTGAATATAGTGCCTAATCCAGAGCAGGTGCTCCACAAATAATGATTATTTTATTTGTAATAGGTACTATAAAAATACATATTAGAAAGTAAAAAGATGTATATTTGGTGCAGACTGCAAATTAGATAAACAACCACAAAGATATTTATTTATCCCCTTATGGAATTCTACTCAAACTGTGACTTACTTTCAGTTCACTTTGCTTGGAGCTTAGTTTAGTGGGTTTTTAATAGGAGTACTGGACTGGAGCAAAACTGGAAGTTAAATTTCATTATAGAATTTCCAGAGATCAAGGCTAATATACTGGTTATCCTCAGTCAAATAAACTGTGTGATTTAATTTAGTGCAGGCCCTGTGATACTTCATTTTATATTGCCTATTTTTTTCCCTCATTTCTTCATATATCTACCTTCTATCCATACACCCTATCCATGGCTGTGTCTCATATCTCTAGAGTGATGAAACAGAGTTGATCATATAGTGGCTAGTCAATACAAATTGACTGAATAATTGATGGCATCTGTCCTTCTCTCTTCCCTCAGGAAAGAACTCCTCACTCTCTCACACCCTAGGGAGAGTGTTGCACATTCATTGTAACGTAGGATATGGCAGGACACATATTTGTTCTGTTGTTATCATCATACCTCTTAACTGTCTTTAAAGACATGCATACTCTTAAACAAGTCTCCCAGTGTTGTCACACTGTAATATGAAAAGGAGTTCCAGCTGTCAGGATTTCTGTTCTGAAGTTAAAAAATTAAACTTCCTTCCTCCCCAAAACAATAACGAACGCAATAATGATAAGGGAGCTCAGATGTAATCATGAATCTCTTACAGAATGCAGGATGTGCTCATAAACCCTCTCTAAATATCTTTCTTTGTAACCCAAATTAGATTTATTAGAAATTCTAATCTCAGAGTTGGCCTTCAGTAAATGTTAGATGAAACCAACTGTGCCTAATCCCCAATTTTCTAGAGCTGGAATGGAGGACGTTCTTACATTTAACTTTCATCTAGTTCTTTGTACAAACATTTCTTCCCAGTTTATCATGTGAAAGAAGCTAATTTCCAGCAAGATATCTATTTTTGTCATCTATATATTGGTAAAAAACAGTGAGGAAAATATAAACACACTTGACAGCTCTGGGGCTTTTATCAAAACTTTGTTTTTCAGTGATTACCTTCTTTTTTTTCATTATACTTTAAGTTCTAGGGTACATGTGCACAACATGCAGGTTTGTCACATATGTATACATGTGCCATGTTGGTGTGCTGCACCCATTAACTCATCATTTACATTAGGTATATCTTCTATTGCTATCTCTTATCTCTCCCCCAACCCCACGACAGGCCCTGGTGTGTGATGTTTCCCACCCTGTGTCCACGTGTTCTCATTGTTCAATTCCCACCTATGAGTGAGAACATGCAGTGTTTGGTTTTCTGTCTTTGCAATAGTTTGTCCCTCCCCCAACCCCACGACAAGCCCCAGTGTGTGATATACCCCACCCTATGTCCAAGTGATCCCATTGTTCAAATCCCACCTATGAGTGACAACATGTGGTGTTTGGTTTTCTGTCCTTGTGATAGTTTGCTCAGAAGGATGGTTTCCAGCTTCATCCATGTGCCTACAAAGGACATTAACTCATCCTTTTTTATAGCTGCATAGTAGTCCATGGTGTATATGTGCCACATTTTCTTAATCCAGTCTATCATTGATGGACATTGGGGTTGGTTCCAAGTCTTTGCTATTGTGAATAGTGCCACAATAAACATACATGTGCATGTGTCTTTATAGCAGCATGATTTACAATCCTTTGGGTATACACCCAGTAGTGGGATGGCTGGGTCAAATGGTATTTATAGTTCTAGATCCTTGAGGATTGCCGCACTGTCTTACACAATGGTTGAACTAGTTTACAGTCCCCCCAACAGTGTAAAAGTGTTCCTATTTCTCCACATCCTCTCCAGCACCTGTTGTTTCCTGACTTTTTAATGATCACCATTCTAACTGGTGTGAGATGGTATCTCATTGTGGGTTGGACTTGCATTTCTCTGATGGCCACTGATGATGAGCATTTTTTATGTGTCTGTTGGTTGCATAAATGTCTTCTTTTGAGAAGTGTCTGTTCATATCTTTTTGCCCACTTTTTGATGGGGTTGTTTGGTTTTTTCTTGTAAATTTGTTTAAGTTCTTTGTAGATTCTGGATATTAGCCCTTTGTCAGATGGGTAGATTGCAAAAATTTTCTCCCATTCTGTAGGTTGCCTGTTCACTCTGATGGTAGTTTCTTTTGCTGTGCAGAAGCCCTGTAGTTTAATTAGATCCCGTTGGTCAACCTGGGCTTTTGTTGCCATTGCTTTTGGTGTTTTAGTCATTTAGTCCTTGCCCATGCCTATGTCCTGAATGGTATTGCCTAGGTTTTCTTCTAGGGCTTTTATGGTTTGAGGTCTAATTTAATCTTTAATCCATCTTGAATTAATTTTTGTATAAGGTGTAAGGAAGGGATCCAGTTTCAGCTTTCTACACATGGCTAGTCAGTTTTCTCAGCACCATTTATTAAATAGGGAATGGGAATCTTTTCCTCATTTCTAGTTTTTGTCAGGTTTGTCAAAGATCAGGTGGTTGTAGATGTGTGGTATTATTTCTGAGGGCTCTATTCTGTTCCATTGGTCTATATCTCTGTTTTGGTAACATTACCATGCTGTTTTGGTTACTGTAGCCTTGTAGTATAGCTTGAAGTCAGGTAGCATAATGCCTCCGGCTTTGTTCTTTTGGCTTAGGATTGTCTTGGCAATGTGGGCTCTTTTTTGGTTCCATATGAACTTTAAAGCAGTTTTTTCCAATTCTGTGAAGAAACTCATTGGTAGCTTGGTGGGGATGGCATTGAATCTATAAATTACCTTGGGCAGTATGGCCATTTTCATGATATTGATTCTTCCTATCCATGAGCATGGAATGTTCTTCCATTTGTTTGTGTCCTCTTTTATTTCATTGAGCAATAGTTTGTAGCTCTCCTTGAAGAAGTCCTTCACATCCCTTGTAAGTTGGATTGCTCAGTATTTTATTCTCTTTGAAGCAATTGTGAATGGGAGTTCACTCATGATTTGGCTCTGTTTGTCTGTTACTGGTGTAGAGGAATGGTTGTGATTATTGCACATTGATTTTGTATCCTGAGACTTTGCTGAAGTTGCTTATCAGCTTAAGGAGATTTTGGACTGAGACGATGGGGTTTTCTAAATATACAATCATGTCATCTGCAAACAGGGACAATTTGACTTCCTCTTTTCCTAATTGAATACCCTTTATTTCTTTCTCCTGCCTGATTGCCCAGGCCAGAACTTCCAACACTATGTTTAATAGTAGTGGTGAGAGAGGGCATCCCTGTCTTGTGCCAGTTTTCAAAGAGAATGCCTCCAGTTTTTGCCCATTCAGTATGGTATTGGCTGTGGGTTTGTCATAAATGGCCCTTATTATTTTGAGATATGTCCAATCAATACTTGATTTATTGAGAGTTTTTAGCATGAAGGGCTAAATTTTCGAATTTTGTCGAAGGCCTTTTCTGCATCCATTGAGATAATTATGTGGTTTTTGTCTTTGGTTCTGTTTACATGATGGATTACGTTTATTGATTTGCATACACTGAACCAGTCTTGCATCCCAGGGATGAAGTCAACTTGATCGTGGTGGATAAGTTTTTTGATGTGCTTCTAGATTCAGTTTGCTAGTATTTTATGGAGGATTTTTGCATTGATGTTCATCAGGGATATTGGACTAAAATTCTCTTTTTTGTTGTGTTTCTGCCAGGCTTTGGTATCAGAATGATGCTGGCCTCAAAAAATGAATTAGGGGAGATTCTCTCGTTTTCCATTGATTGGAATAGTTTCAGAAGGAAAGGTACCAGCTCCTCTTTGTACCTCTGGTAGAATTCGGCTGTGAATCCATCTGGTCCTGGACTTTTTTGGGTTAGTAGGCTCTTAATTATTGCCTCAATTTCAGAGCCTGTTATTTGTCTATTCAGGGATTCAACTTCTTCCTGGTTTAGTCTTGGGAGTGTGTATGTGTCTAGGAATTTATCAATTTCTCCTAGATTTCCTAGTTTATTTGCGTAGAAGTCTTTATAGTATTCTCTGATGGTAGTTTGTATTTCTGTGGGATCAGTGGTGATATCCCCTTTATGATTTTTTATTGCATCTATTTGATTATTCTCCCTTTTCTTCTTTATTAGTCTTGCTAGCAGTCTATCAATTTTGTTGATCTTTTCAAAAAAGCAGCTCCTGGATTCATTTATTTTTTGAAGGGTTTTTTTTGTGTGCGTGTCTCTATCTCCTTCAGTTCTGCTCTGATCTTAGTTATTTTTTGCCTTCTGCTAGATTTTGAAATTGTTTGCTCTTGCTTCTCTAGCTCTTTTAATTGTGATATTAGGGTGTCAATTTTAGATCTTTCCTGCTTTCTCTTGTGGGCATTTAGTGGTATAAATTTCCCTCTACACACTGCTTTAAATGTGTCCCAGAGATTCTGGTATGTTTTCCCTTTGTTCTCATTGGTTTCAAAGAACATCTTTATTTCTGCCTTCATTTCGTTATGTACCCAGTAGTCATTCAGGAGCAGGTTGTTCAATTTCCATGTAGTAGTGCATTTTTGAGTGAGTTTCTTAATCCTGAGTTCTAGTTTGAATGCACTGTGGTCTGAGAGACAGTTTGTTATAATTTCTGTTCTTTTTTTTGAGACAAGAGTCTGTCGCCCAGGCTGGAGTGCAGTGGTGCGATATCGGCTCATTGCAAGGTCTGCCCCCCGGGTTCACGCCATTCTCCTGCCTCAGCCTCCCTAGTACCTTGGACTACAGGCGCCCGCCACCACGTCCAGCTAATTTTTTTGTATTTTTAGTAGAGACGGGGTTTCACCGTGTTAGCCAGGATGGTCTCGATCTTCTGACCTCATGATCCGCCCGCTTTTGGCCTCCCAAAGTTCTGGGACCACAGGCATGAGCCACCGCGCCCGGCCAATTTCTGTTCTTTTACATTTGCTGAGGAGTGCTTTACTTCCAACTATGTGGTCAATTTTGGAATAAGTGCGATGTGGTGCTGAGAAGAATGTATACTCTGTTGATTTGGGGTGGAGAGTTCTGTAGATGTCTATTAGGTCCACTTGGTGCAGAACTGAGTTTAATTCCTGAATATCCTTGTTAAATTTCTGTCTCGTTGATCTGTCTAATATTGACAGTGGGGTGTTAAAGTCTCCCATTATTTTGTGTGGGAGTCTAAGTCTCTTTGTAGGTCTCTAAGAGCTTGCTTTATGAATCTGGGTGCTCCTGTATTGGGTACATATATATTTAGGATAGTTAGCTCTTCTTATTGAATTGATCCTTTTACCATTATGTAATGGCCTTCTTTGTCTCTTTTGATCTTTGTTGGTTTAAAGTCTGTTTTATTAGAGACTAGGATTGCAGCCCCTGCTTTTTGTTTGTTTGTTTGTTTGTTTGTTTTCCATTTGCTTGGTAGATCTTCCTCCATCCCTTTATTTTGAGCCTATGTATGTCTCTGTACGTGAGATAGGTCTCCTGAACACAGCGCACTGATGAGTCTTGACAATATCCAATTTGCCAGTCTGTGTCCTTTAATGGGAGCATTTAGTCCACTTGCATTTAAGGCTAATATTGTTATGTGTGAATTTGATCCTGTCATCATGATGTTAACTGGTTATTTTGTTCATTAGCTGATGCAGTTTCTTCCTAGCATTGATGTTCTTCACAATTTGGCATGTTTTTGCAGTGGCTGGTACTGGTTGTTGCTTTCCATGTTTAGTGCTTCCTTCAGGGCTCTTATAATGCAGGCCTGGTGGTGACAGAATCTCTCAACATTTATTTGTCTGTAAAGGATTTTATTTCTCCTTCACTTATGAAGCTTAGTTTGGCTGGATATGAAATTCTGGGTTGAAAATTCTTTTTTTTAAGAATGCTGAATATTAGTCCCCACTCTCTTCTGGCTTGTAGAGTTTCTGCCGAGAGATCTGCTATTAGTCTTAAGGGCTTCCCTTTGTGGGTTACCCGACCTTTATCTCTGGCTGCCCTTAACATTTTTTTCCTTCATTTCAACTTTGGTGAATCTGACAATTATGGGTCTTGGAGTTCCCCTTCTTGAGGAGTATCTTTGTGGAATTATACATATTTCCTGAATTTGAATGTTGGCTTGCCTTGCTAGGTTGGTGATGTTCTCCTGGATAACATCCTGCAGAGTGTTTCCCAACTTGGTTCCATTCTCCCCGTCACTTTCAGGTACACCAATCAGACATAGATTTGGTCTTTTCACATATTCCCATATTTCTTGGAGGCTTTGTTCATTTCTTTTTACTCTTTTCTCTCTAGGCTTTTTTCTCACTTCATTTCATTCATTTGATCTTCAATCACTGATACCCTGTCTTCCACTTGATCAAATCAGCTACTGAAGCTTGTGCATGTGTCACGTAGTTTGAATGTCTGGAACCACATTGAAACAAAATCAACAAACAAACTTAGGCTGCTATAATGAACAGAAACACAATTACAGTCATAAAACTGATGGAGTTCTAGAATAAAGGAGAAACTTGCGTGATTTTTTTTTAATCTTGAAGATGATTTGTACATGAGAATCAAAGATTATAAACTCCATTGGTTATATCAGTTTAAAATGGAGCTTACTGGCAAATTTGAAACTCAGAAGCTGACAAAGCAACATAGAGGACATTCTGATAAGTCATGGAGAAGTATTTTGTGGAGGTAATTTAATATTTTTCTTTTAAAGTCCATAGGTTGACTTGCTGTGAACTTATAGTTAAGTAATCTATGGCACTGAGTGAATAATGAAAAGTGGCCTGCTTATACTGCTGGAATAGGAATGAGTTTTTTTTTGTGTGTCTTTTGGAGCCAGAAAAGAACTGGGATGACTAAGGAAAACATCTGAGCCCATTGAACAAAATTAATACATATTTTTATCACTCTCAATTTCTAGCAGATTGCAAGAAATGATTGTATGAAAAGTCAGTGCATCTCTAAAGAACAGAGAAAAGCAATAGTAGGCCCTAGTGAATTATTAGATATGGTTGAGTAGAACAGATTTTACACAGCCTTTAATATATATTCTTATATGGCAGAATTTCTAGCAGATTCTATAAATGTAATGCATGAAGTGAGCCAAGAAGTTTTGTCCAAAATAAGACAAGGTACAGGGTGGGGAATAGTTAGATTTGTTTGAAAATAAATGTAGATCAAACATATACTGTCTGATCTCAAATTTTTAAAAATCTGGAGGACACTGTTTTGCTGATAAAATTCTGCAGGTGATATTATAACCTGTCCATATCATAGTGCATTACCAGTAAGTCTATCTTCTGTTAGTCATTTTTCTTACAAACCCTCATCCTCGTGTCTCTGCTTGACCTCGGAGACTTTAGTATTTCTTATTAATAAGCACAGATCCTAATTCCATTATTGACTCTGAATCTTAAAACCTATGTGTTTTTAACTGTTGCCTCCATGCTTGCTTGCTGTCCCTGACTCTGTCCTTAAATCAGATTCTAAAAACTGCTTCTGTGTGACTGATTTTCATGGTTGGCACCTAATTTTATTTTCATCTTTGCCAACATTCTTCACCTGGCTATTGAGACCACAGATGTGCCACTTTTTAAAAGTGGAATATGTAAATAGTTTTAGCTAATCGATATTCTAAATAATAAACACTCCTCTTGAGCTACTAATTTTTATCCAAAACACATCATCTTTCTCCATTTAATCTATTGCATACGCCTCCCCGCCTGCCTGAAATAATCTTTCAACTGTCTTCATTTATTAATATCTAACTTCCTTATCTTCTCTTTTATCTTTTCTGACCACTGCTTTCTTCCCTAGTTTATTCTCCCCTACTACTGTTTTAAAAAATTATTACGTGGGTAGAAATTTTGAAGGTCTACTATGTCATATCACCTTCTACTTCTTCTGCCTTTAGTGCAAATGTACCACCTACAGCTACAGAAATATCTGGTAAACAAAAGGAAGCAGTCATGGAGTCAATCAAGCATACAATGATAGAACTACAGAAAGAATCTGAGTCCTGGATGGTATACTGGACTCACAACTGGGTCTTATAATGGGAGAATAACAACAATAATAACAACAAATATTTTATTATATTCAATCATAGGTTTTTAATTTCATCCAAATTTATTTTAAGTAATAAAATAATAAATATTATTGAATGGATGAATAAACAAGTGAATATAGGCTTGCTCATTGCTAGCTTTAGCTACCAATAGTCTTTCTCCTTTTAATTTTTGTACATTTTGCTTGGTAACATTCTATATAGAATTATTATTAGGTCTTTTTTGCATATGTGCAATCTCATCAGAATGAATTATAGACCTTTCAGAAACAGAAGATGAGATTTATTTTTCTTTCTATCTCCACCAGTTTCAGGATCAGTATGTAGTAGGAACTTGATCATTCTGATGGTAATGATGATGATGATGTTGTTAAAGATAATGGTAATAAAACACCTGTGGTGAAAAGAATTTAATTCTACTGTCAATGGCTCACTCATTTCAAGCCCTGCCTGGCTATATTTCATTATTTTCAAAGAAAGCCACCATGAAAAACATCAGAGTTCATTGGAACTATAAAAACATCAGTTGTCCTTAAATTTGTCACTGCTTCCATCTCATGTTGAAGAGGCCTTTGACAAGGTCTCAGTGCGTATCCGCAATGACATGAGCCTGAAACTCACAAATGTGCCCACACTAGTTTACAGACAATCGAGTGATTCTTAGGGAGAACAACAGCTTGAGTTAAATTTATTATCAGTGAAGCCTGTTCTTCCACAATCAAAGAATTTTTTACTCTCAGTTTTGCTAGTAAAAATATGGTGCTCTTTTTTTCACTCTATTTAAGGTCATCCTGCCAAGGGTAGAATACAAATGAGTAAAGATGGATCCAAAACATATGAAAATGAGAGAACTTCTTCACTGAAACATGACAGAGTAGCCAGAATTATTTTACAGTCAATGTCTGTTCTTAACAAAGTTAGTTTAAAAAGTTAACGCAGCTCTTAGTGGGTATCCTTAAGGCTGGAGCTTTTTGTGAAACCCCCTTTACAAATACCAATTTAATAAAAATAAAACCTGCTAAAGTCAGTACTTAAAAACATTTAGAGGGAAGGATCGTGGGTTATTGATTCCCCTCTCACCTTTTCTGTAATTTGTTTTTGTAAAGTATACATTAGGCCTTATTTACTCTGGACTAGACAAAGTTACCATAGCTTCTGCTCCTGCCCGGATAATTTTACCCCAAGTGACTATTAAACTCTAGAAATAAAGCTATTTAAGGACAAGAGGTTGTTGGGTTGATTAGAAAAGTCTCAGGATGAGGTTTTGAAAGTTTGTCAGTTGGGAACAAGGTTTTATCTCCTTAATCAACTGAAGCTAATATCTTAAGCATGAAGCCGAGATTTCTCTTTGCAGATACTACTTTACCACCTTCATATGGTTCAAATACAAGGCAGTTTTTCTCCAGCAGTCAGAAGAACCAGCTATCCTCTTTTCTATCGCATCTTCTTTATATTTTCTTGTGAACTCTTAAGGGTTATGCCTTTTTCCAGTTCCTGAAAATACGCAGTTTCTAAGCCATAGTAATCCTGATGTTGTATCTTTAACTTTTAAGATACTAAGAGACATACAAATGAACTTAAGATATTATAAAGCAAAGTATATGTGCATTGATGGTTATAATCCCTTACTTTGTTCTGATTTAAATAAGACAAAACAGACAAAACAAAACATATATAAAACACATTTTTTTGATCCTCAAAAAATTTTGGATGATAAGTTGAGAAGAAAAGCTATTCTGGGATTTCAGATGAGAAAACATAGGTTTACAGAGAGACTTTTTCGAAGCCTGAAAACAATAAATGGTGAAGCTAGAACATCACTGTGCATCTTCTGATATTAAAAAAGTGGGTTTCCTGTCCCACACAGAGCTGTCACTCAACCTCCATGAAAAAACGGAATGACTACTCCTAAACACCTAGCAAACACCAATGCATTTTAAAGTAAGCATCCAGGGATTACAAAAGCCAAGAATAGTTCTTTTTTATTCTTTTACAAACAGCAGCTGTTGATAGTCTACAACACTTCTAAAAACTCATCAAGACACTTATATTAGAGTAGCTTGAATATTTAAGATTGTGCTCCATAGAATTCAAATGTATCCCCAAGCTTCTGACACCAGATTATAGAGGTCTGCTACTACTCCTTTTTGTGTTTCTTTGGTATTTTCCCTAGAGAGGAAAAAGGGCCACATCAATGAAGAATTGCCAATGTGATTACTTCTAGAGTGATAAACCAACTAACCAAAAGGATAGACCTAAGTACATATTTGTAATAGTCAATATTTTCAATAATATTTGTGGCTATGTGTGGGTAATGTATTGTATCTATATAGCTATTACTATTTATGTAGATGGTACTAATGATAATCAAGGAGTTTATTACATTATTTTAAACATTTTAATAAATTAATGAATGATGATAGAGGTCAATTTTTACAAAAAAGAGTGCAGTAACTCTTTCAATGCAATTCTTACACATGTATAAATGGTTTAGTTGATGAATAATTATCTAAAATTAATTACTTAAACTATAGATAGTTTTCTTTAAAAATAGTTTATCAGAATGTGTTGGAAAGAGTACATTAAAAGTGTAACAAAAATATTGGGGACAGAGGCCAATTTTCCTTTTTTTTTTTTTTTTGTATCTGAGGTGCCACCTCATGACCTGTAGACAATACTCATGCACTGTATGTTCAATTCTTGGGTATGGGCATGTAACTTTGAATTAAGAAGGGCCATTGGAGTCTTTCTATACAATCTCTCATTCAAAATTTCCTCATAACCTATTTCTTCATGAATATCTATCTTTGCTGGAATAGTTCAGTAAGAGGAGTTCTATGTTCTATGATACAAAGAGACAAGTTCTTCAATTGTTGAAAACTGTCTCATTTGAATCAAAACCAGAAGCCCTGTAACTCCCTTGCAATGGTTTAATTTGAGTCATTTGTAACAGAAGAGAGAAAATCTGTTGCATTTCTATTTCTCACTGTTTTTAATATTAACAATTCTTATTTTTGTCTAAAGGCAATATGTAGCTAGTTTCTTTGATAGTTCTTAGAGCAATACAATTTCTAGACCTTTTGCAATATGGGGGAGCTTTCTTTAACCTCAACCTCCATTTTGCCAATGCTTCCTTAAAAATGAAGAACCGTTAGTGAAGCCTGAGCTTCAGAAGTGATTTGACCTATGTAAAATGTGGCAGAACTATGTCCATTATGTCAACAAAATCCATGTATTAATGAAGTCTAATTCTGTTTGTACTACATTATGCCCTTCTATTCATTTCATATAGAGGTTTTTAAGGCAGGCTTTCCTGATCCCAAACTCATTAAATTAATCTTTTTGGAACTAAATTCAAAACTATAACATTTTCCCAGTTTTTTTAATGCTATTGATGATGAAGTATTGCTTCAGTCAGGAGGATGATTTTGAATCTAAAGTCAGCTATGGTATTATTTATTTTCTTAGTTTTGTATGATCATAATTTTGATAAACATACTTTTGATAATGTCATTTAAATCTGGTGAATCCCTGAGTTTTGCAAAGTCAAAGGCAGAATTGTGGAAACACCACATAGAGGACTATTTTAAGTTGAGGAGGAACTGTTACATGACATTTTAAGTGGCTGTCAGAGTAATTTTTCTACCAATTATGAATCTATATATCTATGTTATCCTAAAACTCACATCCTTTCATTTAACAATAACAATGTTATATAAGACTTTGAGAGAAGTTAAACAAAAAAACAACAGAACCTGGATCTAAGGAATTCACTTGTTTCAACTACCTTACACAATGTTTACAATGACAAAGCAAACAAAAACACCAAATGGGGGAAGGTTTCACTAGTCAACAAATGGTGCTGGGACAATTAGCAAGCCACATGTAGGAAAATAAAACTGGATCCTCATCTCTCATCTTATACAAAAAATCAACTCAAGGTGGATCAAGGACTTAAATCTAAGACCTGAAACTATAAAAATTCTAGAAGATAACATCAAAAATACCCTTCTAGACATTGGCTTAGGGAAAGATTTCATGACCAAGAACCAAAAAGAAAATGCAACACAAACAGATAGTTGGGACTTAATTAAACTGAAGAGTTTTTGCATGGCAAAAGGAACAGTCAGCATGGTAAACAGACAACCAACAGAGTGGGTGAAATTTTCATAATCGATAGATCTGACAAAGGACTATTATCCAGAATCTACAAGAAACTCAAATTAGCAAGAAAAAAAAATCCTATCAAAAAGTAGGCTAAGGACATGGATAGACAATTCACAAAAGAAGATATACAAATGGCCATCAAACATGAAAAGTGACTAACAAACATGAAAAAATGCCCAACATCACTAATGATTAGGGAAATGCAAATCAAAACCACAATGCATTACCACCTTGCTCCCATAAGAATGGCCATAATGGAAAAATAATAGATGTTGGCATGGGTGCAGGAAAAGGGAACACTTCTACACTGTTGGTGGGAATGTAAGCTAGTGCAACCACTGTGGGAAACATAGTTTGGAGATTCCTTAAAGAACGAAAAGATCTACTGCTTGATCCAGCAATCCCACTACTGAGTATCTACACAGAGGAAAATAAGTCATTTATATGAAACGGATGCTTGCACACGCATGTTTATAGCAGCACAATTCACAATTGTAAAAATGTGGAACCAGCCCCAGTGCCCATTAATCATCGAGTGGATAAAGAAACTGTGGTATATACTTATGATGGAACACTAGTCAGCCATAAAAAGGAACAAATTAATAGCATTCGCAGTAGCCTGGATGGGATTGGAGATCATTATTCTATATGAAATTACTCAAGAATGGAAAACCAAACATTGTATGTTCTCACTCATAAGTGGCAGCTAAGCTATGAGGATGCAAAGGCATAAGAATCCTACAATGGACTCAAGGAGAAAGGGTGAGAAGGAGGTGAGGGAAAAAGATTACAAATTGGGTTCAGTGTATACTGGTCGGGTGATGGGTACACCAAAATCTTACAACTCACCCCTGAAGAACTTACTCACGTAACCAAATACTACTAGTTCCCCCAAAATATATGGAAATAAAAAATAACAATAAGTAAATAAATAAATAAATAAATAAATAAATAAATAAATAAAATATTTGCAGTGACAGTTTTGGCATGACAAATCCAAACTGACTCATCAATTATCTGTTTAATAATACACTATAAATTTGAATATAATAAAACAACAAAATAGTCCTCTAATTCTCAATGTCCATTTTTTTGTTCATTAATATTTTGTTTTGGCAGAAGGTAGACCAGCATAGGTTCAAGGTATGTGAGACAGTTTTGTTTATTGTTTGCCACATTCTATTTTTAATTTGATAATCATTTTTGGAGAAAATTATCTTTTTCTTCAAGAATTACAAAATGTTGATAAATGAATCCATAGTATATGGTACAGTATTTTTAGCAAGTTTTTAAAATTTTGTTTAGACTTCTTAAATTTTATTTTTTTAATGGCAAGTAAAAATTGTATATATTTAAGGGGTGCAGAGTGATATTTTGATACCTATAGTATACGTAGTTATTAGATCAAGGTAATTAGCATATTCATCATCTCAAACATTGATCACTTCTTTATGTTGGGAACTTTCAATATTCTCCTTCTAGCTATTTGAAACTGTATATTATTGTTAATGATAGCCACCCTACAGTGGTATAGAACATGTTTTTTTTCTTTTTTTTTTTTTAATTTGAATATTTTAAACTAATTAGATGCTAAAAGACATTTTATACCTTGGCCTCAATTCTTTTTCATACTGTAAAATATGAACAAAGACTCCCTTGTGGGAGAGACCCATAAGATTTTGCATCTTTTTTTTTAGCATGTTTTGAAGTTATCCTGTTTTTAATTCAAATATTAGCAAGTGTCCTTTGGATTTTCTTTTCCTCCCCATACTTAAGGCATATTTTCTGTTTACCAACAAACCAAGCAATCAACCAGCCAACCAACCAATTAAAACAATAAAATCTCAGCGTTTCTGTGAGTTCATTGATGGAGCATTTTGTGAGTTCATTTATGAGGCATTTTAATCCTACTCTGCTTCCTGATTATTGTGATGAGGTGAAGGTTTACAAAATGGTGAAGAGGACAACAAGGGAAAGAAACAGAAGAGGAGTATCCGTAATGTGTTCTTGGGTCTTCATATGTCTACTTTATAATCATTGCTCAATCTAAAGTTATGTTCCAGGGGCCTCAGACTAAGCCTTGGGAGTCCAAACTCTAAACAAATTGCCCTGGTATAGATGCTGAACTCTCTATTCTTTCAATGATTAGGACTGCCTCCAAAACGAAGGTAAATGACTTGCCTCATAGAGTTACTACCTGTAATATGCAGCAGGAAAAGAAGGCAGGCAATGAATCATAAGGCTGTGAAGAGTGGAAAAAGACATATGGTGAAAAGGAAGAAGAAGAAGAAAGACTGCATGGATCTAATTAAAAAGCAGAACTTGAAAAATGCTTGAGAAACTGGAAATTCCAGTTACGCAAATTTTATTACTACACATGGTATGCTTATATAAAAATATCACATACCTCCCATAAATATGTACTACCATTATGTATCCGTAAAAATTTTTTAAAAGAAGCAAAATTGAGTTCATCTATTGAACGTACTACAAATCTGTGTAACACTTCAAATACTTTTGGACTAGATTCCTTTAGGGATAAAGATTTTTGGGTCTATATGAAACTTGGCTTCTTGTATTGGCATTGCAAATGGATTTATCTGTGTTATCATCTTTATTTAAACTCACTCATTCTTCCTCTTTCACTGTGCTTCCCATTTTGCCAAGAAGATTCACTTTCAATTACACATACATCATAACACTAAAACATTAGTTTCACTTGCCTCTGGTTAATAACTCACCTTATATTAAACATCCATCAACATAAAATCAGCATAACAACTTTTATGAATCCCTTTATCATCAGCACATTCTAAATGCTTATACAATTCACTCTCTGGATTCATATAGGAACTTGCTTAATAGCCCTTAAAGTTACTATAAACCGTGGTTGCTTTCAATCATAGGAATATTATTCATATTTTCAGAGTGAGCACATTTTTGGTAATTGTTAAAGTTTAAAACCACCATAGGTGGTAGATATAGGTGTAGTTATCCTTATAATCCAAAAAATATTATTTTTTTTCAAATAGTCATGGAACCTTCAGAATTTTCAGCTTGCTTCCACTTTTCTAATCCATCTTGAAATACAGGTTTGAATGAAGAGACAGATACACATAGTGAGAGTTTTCAGTGGAGAGAATTTCCAAGTGTCCCAGTGTCTGGTTTGGCATGATGGTGACACAGGTGGTTATTCTGACTTGAGGCTGACTCATAGCCACCTATGGAATCTCACCTCAGTTGCCCCGTAGTGAAGACCTTATGTTCAAGTGAATGTCATTACTGAGTGCTGAATTGGTTTGCAGGCAGTCAATGAGCTCTAACTGAGAACTATACGTAGACAAAGGAATGTTTCTGGAAGGACTAAAGGAGCAGGGAAAGGGATGGTGAGAGTCAGACTATGACATATTTTCCCTTTTTCATTTGTGCCTAGGCCCATCCTTGAATGATGCTAGCCATTTTTCTTGCAATTCAGCAATGATGCATATGGAAATGGTGTAAGCTTTTTAAAAATAATTACATTCATTGAAAATGGCAATAAATATGACAACAATAGATACAAAATGAATTTTAGATGCCATAATTTTTCTTCCTGCCACTAACATTTTCACTTTATCTGGACTATTCAAAGAGTAAGACATAATTTAACAAAATCTGATCCCTATAATCAAGTTGCAATATTTCATATTCAGCTCAGTCCATATCTTCAAGATGACATGTACAAATTGTATGGGAAGGAATAGAACAATATAAAAGAAAATCACATTTTTGCAATCATTCAACACAGACTTGTGAAATGATTATTATTTGTCCACTGTATACATACTTGGATTAATTTTTATAGGAAAGGTAAGATAAGTTGATACTGAGGACTTCATTTCTGAGGATTTCTTGGTTTAACAAAACAGCATATGAACAAGATATCATAATCAATAAAATACATTTGCTGCCTTGACACAAACTAGTGTGATGACCTTGGGCTAGTTCCAGATTAAGTGTGATTGCAAATTGTCTTCCTCTAAGTTTCTTCCCACACCCAATTTTCATAATTATGTGCTTTTCTATCCGAATGACAGAGCTTTATGTGCAAAGTCCTACACTAGCTTCTGGAGACACGAAGGAGATACTTAAGATGCATTTTACTTAGTTAGGTAGACAGGATGTGTATTTTTCCTTGTTTTGTGGTTTTTAGTTTTCAATTCTATTTTTGCTTCTTTTTTTAATGTGAAGAACCTGATATTCCTTGCCTCAGAAAGAGTTATACAGACTTTGTGCTGTAGGATGAGTTGGCTTTCACTGCTTAAAGATTATAACAAGAAATTGTGTGCCTCCATCAAGGTTATCACTTTCTGAGACACATGGTAAATGGTTCCCTGCAAAGCAGGTGAATCATGTTGCCTAGAGCCATTTGCCTAAAGGGCTCCTGAAAGCAAAGCACGTTGGCTGGGTGTGGTGGCTCACACCTGTAATCCCAGTACTTTGGGGGCCTGAGGCAAGTGGATGACTTGAGGTTAAGAGGTTGAGACAAGCCTACCTAACATGGTGAAACCCTGTCTCTACTAAAAATACAAAAAATTAGCTGGTCGTGTTGGTTCACTCCTATAATACCAGTTTCTTGGGAGGCTGAGGCAGGAGAATAGCTTGTAGCTTGTACCCAGGAGGCCAGAGGCTGAAGTGAGCCGAGATCGTGCCACTGCCACTGCACTCCAGCCTGGGTGATAGAGTGAGACTTCGTCTCAAAAAAAAAAAAAAAGAAAAAAGAGGAAGTGAAGCACATTGAGCCCTGATGCCCAAGATTTGAAATAGAGAGGCCTAGCCAGGAGACAGAGCAGCCTCTCCTAAAACCAAACAGAAAGAAAAGACAAACTTTCTCTGAATTAAATTGCCCTGAGAAACACAGGAGATCTTAGATTTAGGCTTAAGACAAACATACTGGGATGAGAACTGAAAGTTGTCTGTGACTCAGTCCTCTTGGCAAACAAAGCCACACCATGTAATTTAGAGTGATCCATTATTGTGTGATGATCTTGTAACAGAACAAACTGTGGATAAACAAAGGCATGAAATATACCAGGAGTTCAAACATAGGATATGGTTTCAGGAACTCATTCCTGCAGGAATGAAGTCATTTTCCCTTAAAGAATCCTTATTGCCTGTGCAGGAATCTGAAATAGCCAGCAAGACATGCTGTAAGCCCCAGCACCGAAGAGTGACTCTTCAATAGCCTCCTCATATGACAGCAAGAAGTCATGTTGGAGGTAATCTCATTAAAGTCTTCCTCCCAGTCCCGGGCTTGGGTAATGGGAAGTCAAGGTGGTTAAGTCTTGAAAAGGGAATAAATTCCTTTAGGAACTATTGAAGGGAATAAAATATCAATTAGAAATGTTATAGTGCTCTAAGTGTATTTGTACTCCAAGTTGTAAAACAGGTCACAGCAATTTTAAAAGTAGAAAATAAGATAGATTACAATGAAATCAATGGGCTGCATTGGATGGTTGTCTAAGAATTAAATGAGAGATATGGATGGTGAGTTCTGAATCTGTCAGGGGAAAGATCAGCTTTGTGGGGGCAGAAGGAAGAAGACACCCCAATGAGGTTAAAGTTTGAAAATGAGACAGTCTTTGAAAGCAGGGAGTGATTCAGAATAAAATAATAATATGAAAGCAATGTCATAAAGAGAGGTATGGTGAAAAAAATATTTACAATATATGATGAGGGGTAATGAGAAGACAGTAAAATATAAACCACATATAAATTGCTTATGCATAATTATTAAAGAGATAGAACCTGAAGGTATTTTTGATAAAAATTGACTCCTATCAACACCTTATCTTATCAAAATGGATATTTTGTTCTAAAATGCTATAGTGTATAGCACTGATATTACACATTGTGTATGAATTGCCATCAGTAGACCATGTGTAAATGAAATTTGCTAGATTGACATTTATTTTGTCTTACCAAGCCACAGTTTTTTTCATTTGAATTGAATGATGACCACTGTCGACTTCAATAATTCAGAATCCAACAGACCTTATTCAGGGCTATTGCCATCAACAAGTTGAGAGGACATCGCTCACCTTGTGTTCTATGTGTAGGACACCCCTGGGTTGAGGACTACACAGTATTTGTGGCAGTAGATACAGACTCTGACTATAGCATCTGTTTTATGATGTGTGTGTGTGTATTTGTATGAGTAAGTGGAAAGTCAAAGAAAGTGTTCTGGAATTTCTTGGGCAAGACATTTTCCTGGGCTATTTAAAGATGTCATTTTATGTAACCTTCCCAAAATCTTTATTGGACAGATATTATAACCCCCATCTAACAGATGAAGAAACTGACGTTTACATTATTTCTTGTCCAAGTCACAGTTTTGCACTTGGTGACACTGGGTTACATATGTAGATCTATCTTAAGTTTTGATATATTAGGGGTGTGTGTGTGTGTGTGTGTGTGTGTGTGCATGTGTGTTTGTGTTTGTAGTGTGTTTTCTTAGAAGGTGGGCTGCAATTATTACATGCAGAGCATTATTCCACAGCCTAAATAGGATTCCAAAGAATATAAAACAGAATTTGTCCTTACAGAATTTACTTAGGAGAAACAAAGGACAAAGAGATACGAAGTTTAAATTATAGTATCAGGGATTGAAAAGAAAAGAAAAGCAAAAGCAAAAGCAATGTATGACTCATTAACGAATGAATCTTTGTAAAATTTACTGTTATGAGGTTCAGTCTTCAAGGAAAGAGGGAATGTAGCATCAGCAATTCACTTATCCATTTATCTAAGGACTCATTTCTGGGGTATTATGTTGCTGTGCCAGACTTACAATCTCAAAATGAGCCAGAAATTATTTAAAAATTATTTTTGGTAGAGTGTGGTGGCTCATGCCTGTAATCCCAGAATTTTGGGAGGCTGAGGCTGGGTGACATCACTTGAAGTCAAGAGTTTGAGACCAGCCTGGCCATCATGGCAAAAACCTGTCTCTACTAAAAGTACGAAAAATAGCAAGGCGGTGTAGAGAATGCCTGTAGTTCCAGCTACTTGAGAGGCTGAGGTAGGAAAATTGCTTGAACCCGAGAGGCAGAGTTTGCAGTGAATTGAGATCATGCCAGTGCACTGCAGACTGGGTGACAGAACAAGACACCATCTCAAAAATATAAATAAATAAATATCTTTGTTGTGGTGGTGGTTGTTGCTTATAACACCAAAGGAAGGCCTTCCTTCACTTAGTCTTTTGAATAAGGTCATTCTGTGAAGGCTAGAAGTCTTATAGTAGATGTGGCCCTGCAAAGTTCCTCCTCTCCTGGATCTTTATTTTATTCTTCTATTGCTGTTGTTGCTTTTTTCTTGCAAACATATTGCCCACATGGAGATCAGATAGGCCTGGCACAGAGTTTAAGTCAAATGCCACATCCAATGATGTGTGCTTACAATAATGTAAATATCTTGTACACTAAATGCTTGTTTCATGACTGTCTCTTCCACTCAATTGTAAACTCTTTGAAGGATAGGATTGTGCTGTATTCGTTTCCTTAAAATCTCCCACACCTTTTCTGAGAGTTACTAATAAATACTGGGTAAATAAATAAATGAACCCATTACTTTTATGTAATGGACTAGGCTTTTAAGCCACACTTGTTTCTTATTATTCAAGGTTTTGGAATCATCTACTTTTTTATGAATCTCTGAAACACTGTCTCTGCCATAAAATATAGTATGTAGCTATGTATTATTTTGCAACATTCTCTAATTTTTTCATATGCATGGGTTTGTCTTATTGCAAAGCAGTTATTGGGGGAGCTGAGTCTAAGTGATAATCTTTCCTATATGAGATATAGGAAAACCTATATCTTATACCCTATTGAGACTTATACAATGTTAGATATATGGTAATTTCTGAGTAAAGTCTCATTGATTGAATCTCTCTTTCTCCCTCTCTTTATGTATGTGTGTATATATACATATGTATATATGTATATATCTTGCAGAGTGTCTATATAGAGATATATAAGATATAAATATAGATAGATACAGATGGATATAGATATACACAGATATATGTTTTGTTTATATTCTGTACAACTTGAACCCAAACTTGATGGAATTTCAACTCACTATCATCTGAGAACACTTTACCTCACAATAATCAGTGCTGTTTGAATCGAAAGATAGCAAGCAAATGAGCAATGCTCTTTGCTCAGTGTGACCCCCACGAGAAACAATCCTCCTCAAATGTTTGGAATTCTGGGTTTTCATAAACTTGCCTGAAAAACTTAGATTTCTTTGATCCTAAGGCCCACAAATATAATGGAGAAAATAAGCAATTTGGTGTGCAGGACTGCTGGTATAAATGTGAGTTAGAGCTTTGCGATGTGAGTAACACTGTGTCTTTTTACATTTATCCCCGCCATCGTGTGCTCAAATCACCTTATCTGGTAATACACTCATCCAATCACTCTTGCAGTACACATCTCCCTAAATATCCCCTGGCTTGAAAGAGAGAAATATTGTCATGATCAAATCTAGTACTCCAGTTTCCTTCAATGTACACTTTTACTAACTTCAAAGAGAATTTTGCCGAATGAGTGCTACAGTAATTATTCACTTCTGGGCCACAGGCATTATTTCACCAAGACAGTACTTTTCCAGACTGATGGACAGTATTTTTATGGTTGCTCATAGAAAAATGAAATCACTTACTACAATTTGATTTTTATGTTGCTGTGGTTCGATAGAGGTTAGTGTCAGCCACCTTGCTTTTAGAATTGAGCTAATATAAAACAGTTCACAAAAGCTGGTGTTCTCACAAAGAAAAAAGAAGAAATATAAATGTGAGTTCCAATTTTAGGGCAATCAAGGCTCTAAAATCTACAACCAAACTGTGAATAATAAAATCTGTTTTTACAAAGCTGAACTTACTAAACACATATCTAATTTGACTTTGAGACATCATATTTATCAAAGCTATTGTCTTAAAAATTCCCTTTTGTCTGTCTGTGCAATTCTCATCCCTGCTATAAAATTAGTCACTCCTGGCAATAGAGGCTTATTAAAATGAAGTGATGGCATAGGTAATGAATCTGAAAAAGGCAAGGGTCACAAGAAAATGTCCTCCCAGAGCCAGCAGGGATGTGTGGTTGGAGTCCAGGGGCAAGGCTTACTGAGAAAGGATGCATGGCTTTGCTTACTCCTCCAGGTTCAGGGTGAAAAAGCTAAATTGCTTTAGCATATAATCTCTATGCAACAGCACCACCAATTAGTACACTATTGTGTTATATTTTTGTCTATTTTAATATACTGACTCTTCCACTAGATTGAAAATAGTTTAAGCTTTGAAATCAGAGTTTTAGTTCACTGTGTTTCCGGTGCAAGTAACTTTACTTTGCGGAGGCTTTGTAAAATTGGATTTTTTGTGAATATTAAATGAAATTCTCATGAGAAATCCTTGCAGAGTGTGTAGTTTATGGTGGGTGTTCAATAAATTCTCTATTGTTCTTTTTTTCCCCTGCAGTTCTTAGGATGGCTGGTAGTAAGTGTGTAGCAGGGTACTAAAATTACTGGTTCTAAAGCTGACTGCACTCACATCTAGGTTCTACCACTTATTACCTCTAAGTCTTTGGGCTTCTCATCCCTGTGCCTCAGTTATTTCACCTATCAACTGAGAATCATAAGACTTTCTATTTTATAAGATTCTTGTGGACAGCCAATGAAGTAGTAAGTGTAAAATGCTTATAACATTGTCTTACGTAGTACATGCCATAGACATGCTTGCTATTTAAGAGAGTGATTACATGCCCTGGAACATGGTGTCAGAGTTTGTGTTTGATGGGAGTAAGAGAGCTCTCATGTGCATGTGCCACTGTGGGTACTGATGGAAGACCTCAGGAACTGAGTAGAGCCAAAATCCTTAACCAGGAAAGGCAAGGTATGGTAGTCATCACATTTTGCAAATAAACTGAGAATTCAAGATTTTACAAAACCAGGCAATTGACATTCATTGAAAAGTCAAAGAAAGTGCAAACAGGAAGACTTAGAAATTGTCTTCTGAATATCACAAAGCATTTATCTGTTGACAATAGGCCGTGCATCAAATGGAACTTCCCACCTTTACTCCCTACCTAAGATAATGGGGCTGGATCCAACCTGGATGTCCAGGTGAAGAAGTGGTACCTCAAAAAGGTTCAGGGTCATTTTTGACAATTAGCTTTCAGTGAAATATGCCCAAAATATGCTTTGTGGTACAGAGAGAACTGGATCAAGGGCAAAGTAGAATTTCTAGCCCACAGACTCAGTTACCACCATACTGGATAAATAGGTTAAAAAAATTACTTTATAATTTGAGATAATGAGTCTGAAATTAAAGTTGGCTTGGGATTTATAAAAAATAAATAAATAAACAAAAATCATACATTAGAAAGAAAATACTAAAGCCAGTCACAAAATTACCAAACTTCTACTTGGGGAGGCCTTATCTAGTGTGATGTTGAAAGGAGCCTGAGATGGATATTCTTAAAGGATGCCAGCCAAGATAATGTGGAAGATGTAGGACTTCTAAAAATGCAAGGACTAGCAAGAGTAAAAATAGATGTGAAATGGTAAAACATCAGGATTCAGGTCAAAGTCAAGTTAGTGAATCTCTCTCTACCTCATCTTCTGCAGTAAAAATAAAGCCCATCTTTTCCTTCTGCCGCTTCTCTGTGAACTGTTCTAAGAACCTCTTTTAAATAGATTATTTGATAACTGTATTATCACTTTGTGTTGTGTGAGGTTTGCATTCTGACAGGGGATTCTTAAGAAAAGGACAAGCATTTAAAACACAAAGAAGTGCCCCTATAATAGTAGACTTCTAAGCAGAGCATTGCCATTTGGGATAAATGTGGTCCTTCCAATCACAGACACTCTGCCTTCCCTTAAAGACCAGCCCCAACTCAGGCCACATTCTCTTTTCTCTCCCTGATCCCCTCTGCATGAGAGAAGAACATTTAGGTCACTTCAGCCTGTAACATTAAAACAAATGCTGATAGTTCAAGGTTAATAGATGCATAAAACAAAAGTAATTCTGTGTCAAAGCTGAGATGACAGGCGATTTGACTTGAGGCAGCCTTACAATCACTCTTTTACATGTGCTCCGTGCTGAGACCAGGCGAAGGCGTTATGTTTCTGACATTTACTTGTCAGGAAGGTATGACAATAGAGATTGTTTCTATCTCTGCTGCTCCCAGATGTTAACCTTCTAGCTTTAGTTTGTAATTGGGGTTCTGTGGGGCTTTAACATTTTCTATTGATTCAATAGAAGCGATAACATTTCCAATCATAAGACAGCATTATAGAAATATCAGGCAATTCACATATCAGAATGTTTGATAGCTGGGCTCACCGCATTAATTTCTGTCACCTTTGCCAGGAACCCTTTATCCTCTTTTTAATACTGAAGGACACCTGGGAGTAGTTGCTGCCACTTTTATTGTTCAATAAAGTAGACAAAAGTTTCAATTAACAACCAAGGGGCCTCTAGGAAATTGTGAATGAGAATATATTTTACTCATTTTACTATATTTCTTTTTTCTAATGTGCCATCTGTGACTTTGAGGCTATACTTCACTCAGCAAGCACACACACACACAGTCCTCCCGATCCAGTTTGATTTATATTAAAACATTCAGCCAAGGAGAGCCAAAAGGGGTTAGCGAGAATGTTGAGAAAAATTTGCAATAAAAAGAAAAGCTCAGGCAAATGCAACTGGAGGAGTGAATGTCTCCCCTTCTGTAGCACAGTGAGGCAGGAGGCAGGAGGTGCACCGACTTCATGTCTCTCTGCCTTTAACCCTGAGACTGAAGTACTAAAGATTCCTCTTTTATTGTGTAACGAGTACCATTTGAAGAAAAAAATACATATAAGGTATCATTCGTTTATTCACATTCTCATTCTTTTATGAAACACTTGTTTTCCTGAGGATTAAAATGTTTATTAACTATATTTGTAAAATAATGAAGAGAAAATAAATTGATATCTATAATGTTAAATTAAACATGTGACAATAGTATGATTTTTCTAGATGACCTGTCCTGCCTTACTTTAATACAACCATTTCACTTCTTCATGTACATTTTTTATTTCATCGCTTTCCTTGTGCTGTTTTTCTCTATTGTTACAATTTAAGCAAGCACTACCACTTTTCCGTCATGCTCATCTGTCCACCCATGCCTGCACTTCACGAACAAGCTCAGTCTACCTTCTCGATGAGAAACTTCTTGACTATCCTCTCTTTACATAAACAGTGATTTCTAACTCAAAGTCATAGACTCTCCTGAGAATCTGGTAGTCTTGTTATAAAATTGTGCAATTGCTTTTATGAGTTAATAAACTTTATAATTGACCTTAAGGTAAAGACCCTTAGACAAAAGCATTCATTGACTTTTACGAATGTTCAATATATAACTTGTCACTTCAGCTTGTCGATATCTTTGCTATCCTTCACAACTCAATGTTATGTAAAATACAGATGTCAATGTCACTTTATTATAATTATCTAATACAGTCAGCCCTCCATATCTATGGGTTCTGCATCAATGGATTCAACTAATGGAAGATTGAAAATATTTGGAAAAAACATATCTATACTGAACATGTACAGGCTTTTTTTTCTTATCATTATTCCCTAAAAAATACAGTATAACAACTGTTTACAAAGCATTTACATTCTATTAGGTATTGAAAGTAATTTAGAGGCAATTTAAAAATAAAAATGCACAAGAGGATGTGCATAGGTTACATACAAATACTGTACCATTTTACACCTGTGACTTGAGCATTCGAGAATTTTGGTGTCTGCCAGAGGTCCTGAAACCAATTCCCAATGAATACCAAGGGATGAGTAAAAATTAATTAAAACGTTAGATTAAAAAATATACTCAATTAGTTCAATTCTAGAAACTTCTACAAAGTGTACCTTAATCAGCCTCATTTTGATATGGTTATTCAAATAATATTCAGTGGAAACAAACTTCCCTTTATTTAATCTATATTTTTACATTTTGTTTTCAAATTTAACAAAGGGAACACTGTCAAATATTTGGTGGAAATCTGGACAAGAAATATCTACTGACAAAGAAACTCAGCTATTGAAACGTGCCTTGTTGTAATAGCTACTCAGGAAGTTCTGCTTTTGTGTATGCCTTTGTTAGGCACTTACAAGCAAGCCCCTTAATAACTTATAGAACTGTGTCTGAAAGTTAGATTCTTTTTACTGGTTTATAGTTCATGATAAATTTGATCCTTCTGTTGAAAATGTTATTGATGTTTTCTCATAGCCTGATTTAGTATGAATGAATAAAGCCATGCCTAAGAGAAACTAAGTTAACAATGTCATTGCATTTGAAGAATAAGGGTTTGCTATTGTCATCAATATACAGAGATGAACTCTATGAAGAAACACTGGAAGTTTAGCAAAGCAAACAGAACATAGTTGCTCCTTTGCCAAATTTCTTTATTAAATTATTATTTTAATATAATAAATATTAATTTATTATATTTATTATATATAATATATATATTCACCCACTCGATTGGTGAAGATACTGTCCACAGTTTTTGAGTTCTTTGGAACATTGTCTACCTTTATTCTCTCAGTGTGGTCAATGGGCCAGTACCATTGACATCACTTGGGAGCTTGGTAGAAATGCAGACTTGGGTACCAAATGAGAAATTCTGAGTCAGAGTTTGAATTTCTCAGGAGATTCTCAAGCCATATCCACATTAAGGCTTGAGAAGCACTGGTATAGATGGTCTCTCTGTCTTCAAACATATTCCCTTTAAATACCTCTACAGCCAAACACCTACCTAATCCATGCTTTATCTGACCAAGAATATCTGTAGTATATAAATTGTTCCGTTTATTGTCCAAACAATCCTCAACAAAAACAAGTTGCTCTACCAGATATCATTCTTATCTCATAACAAATTTGATGTTTGACTTCCAGAAAATCCCTTTAACCTTTGGTACCTGTCAGAAGTTAAAACTCTGGTAGTTCCTTTGACTTAATTGATCAGTTTTCCACCAGGCAGTGCTTTCAACAAAGGCTAGTTATAATGCTTTAGATATTAAGAAATTAAGGCTATACATCTCTAGGGTAAACCATATATGAAAAAAATTACTTAATATGGTCAGTGTTTGGGAGTTATCTTAAAGGCAGATAAATCACAGAATCATACATTATGAGTGTTCAAAGGAATCTTAGAAAACTACTTCTTAATTGTATTTTGCAGAAGGTTATGTGCACAATAAACGTTTGTGGAAAGAATAGAAAGTTGAAAGGAATTTTGTGATGTAGCAATATAGATAAGCTATTGTATATCAGATGGAAAGACTGTGTGGTATTATACCATTCAATAGTAATTTTATAGAAAATGGTCCTCTTTTTATTTTTATTTTATTTTATTTTTTTAAGACAAAGTCTTGCTCTGTCACCCAGGCTGGAGTGAAGTGGCATGATCTCGGCTCACTGCAACACTGCAACCTCCGCCTTCCAGGTTCAAGAGATTCTCCTGCCTCAGCCTCCCAAATGGCTGGGATTATAGGCATGCACCACCCTGCCAGACTAATTTTTGTATTTTTTTAGTAGAGACGGGGTTTCACCGTGTTAGTCAGGCTGGTCCCAAACTCCTGACATCGTGAAGTACCCACCTCAACCTCCCAAAGTGCTGGGATTACAGGAGTGAGCCACCACACTCGGCTGGGTCCTCATTCCTTATGGTCCCTTTAGCTGACCTCTTTGACTTCCATCAAGGAGAGAGCTCTTCCCTCTCAGAGGCTTTGTCAGGCAGGAGACAGACATTTCTCTCAGTCACAGTGTAGAAGCCAGACACCAGTTTTTTGAAACCAAACAAATAATGCAATTTGTCAGTCTGCAGATAGAGTGTTTCTGCCTTCAGATTCAAAATGGTTTTCATTTATTCATGTAAAAAAAGAAGCATTTCAGTTATAGTTGTAATATTTACTTATCTGGTTTCCTCAAGATGGATAACAAACCCAGTCAGAACTTCCATGCATCAAAAAGATGCCATTTCATAAAATGGCAATACAATTCCATATTACAATAAAAACAGATACAATTCAAAATGCCTCAAATAGTTCCAAAAGCAATTACGGCATTTCAGAAGTAAACATTACTTCCAAACTCATAACCACCCATCAAAATTATTTCACTAGAGTAAGTTAAGGAAGCAACTATTTATACATTTTGTGTCTTTCTTATTTTTCATAGCCAACTATGAAAAAAGTACCTCCAGCAAGTAGTGTAGTCCAGAGTGCAGTAGAACCCTTTGCCATTTACTTAGGAGCATATACCTGTTTTAAGCTGTGGCTCAAACCATTTACTGTAATAAAGGTATAAAATTCACATTTTCATCCGCAGGAACAAGATCTGACCAGTACCATCTGCAGGGGAATAGTGTCTAAGATTAGCAGTCTTATTTCTTTGCCTAAAAGAAGAGCAGAATAAGCTCCTTTTAAAGGCTGAAAAGAGTCATTCTTCATATCCTGTCCAGAATAATGCTGAATTATTTCTCAACTACAAGTAGTGTTTCATAAATCACAAAAAGAATAAATCTTATTAAATCAGTTGTAGATTACAAAAACCTAAAGGCAAGGTCCATTCTCCAAAGGACAATGCTGTCCTCACTGATTTTTTATTCTTTTACTTATTTAAGAGGAGACAGCTTCTTTGAAATCTACTTAACTGAAAAAAGAGTCTTTTTTCCTTTTTGCAGGAAGTCAAGTGGTAAATAACCATGGTGGGCCAAGCCATCCACTAAATATCTAAATATCATAATTCTTATACTTTGACACATGTATGTATAATGGAGTGTTTATACTGCATAATATGTAAATAGATAATTTTTATGATGAAATTTTGAAAAAACTGTCATATGTATTACATACATTCAGAAAATTAAAGAAACAATAATTTTGTATATTTTAAATATTTTGGAAAAGGAAAACATTAATCTTACAATTAATATAAAGTAAGAATCCACAACCTATTCTTGAATAGTCAAAATATTTTCTGTCGCTAGTTCTTAATCTGATGCATATTATGTTCAGAAAACTCTAGTTTTATGTTTCAGAAAAAATAAACTCACTTTTGAATGTCACAGAACAAAATATGAATGCAAAAGTTATGGTTCTCTTAGCTGTGTGAACTTTGCACATTACAAATAACACATTCAACAAGGTAGATATTTTATAGTCTGCTAGTGATGAAAAATTCAATATGCATATATTTATGTATTGAGTAGATTTACAGCCAACACGCCCACTGCCACTTGGCCTCAGTTCACTTTCACGTCCTTGAAAAGAACACATTTCACACATTTTAAAAAACATTTACAAGATTTAAAAGCATTTGCCAATGTCACAAAGCAACAGCAAATGGTATATGCATCTCTAATAAGTTAGCCTAGAAATACAGAATATAAAATGTGCAATGGGTGTTTTGTATTCTGAACTGAAAAGCTTTCTAACTTTGTTGACTCTCATTGAGGGTAACGACTGGCTTCAAAAATTTAGGAATGAGTGGAGTTCATTTTGCTCCAATCTGGCACTGATGTGCTGCCATTTGACCAGTATTTGAGAAGTTAAGCTTTACTGAGGGTGTTCTTCCATAATAGGAAATGAGTGGCAATCAGTTTAAGCATCATTTTGCACAGCACAAAGTATACTTTTGCTCATTTTGAGATGGTGATACAAAATGTAACATGACAGAGAACAATATTATAAGGAAGATACACCACATACATAACTGGTACTAGTATATAGAAAAACATGGTGGTAGGAAAAATGTTTACTCTGTCTGCCTTTACCCATGCAGCGATTTACCCCTCAGGATTGCCTGCTGCTTTTTTGTTTTGTTGTGTTTTTGTTTTTGTTTTTCCTGTAATGTTCCCCAGTTCCATCTGCACCTAGAAAAAATGCCTCCCTTATTCATGTATTCAACAAATATCACTAAGCACCTTCTATGTTTCAGTCACTGAACTAGACTTTGGGGAGGCAATTATGAGCAGGCTGGACAAAGTCTCAGTCTTAGGTTTATAGCATAATGAAGAACACACATGAGTAATAGGTCTTTAGAATACTGGGTGTGATTAATACAATGACAGGAGAAGTACCAGGTCTTATGAGGGCCCATTAAAGAGGTGTCTGACATAAACTTAAAGACAGAGAGGAAGATTCCCTGAGGAAGTAATGTTGAAACAGACAGGTTGAGTAAGAATAGGAATAGTCCAGATAAAAGGAGAAAAGAAGCATATTCCTTGAAGAGTAGTTGGCATGTGCAAGAATCAGAAGATTCTGAGACAACATAGTCCAACTGAGGAAATGAAAGAAATTCTGTATGGCTGAGTTTAGTATATAAAGGGAGAAAGTAATAAGAGGTCGTGGAGTAGGCACAGAGAAGCGTCAAAACAAAAAGAAATATGGATTCTACAATCTATCCTAAACATGATGAAGATATCACTAAGATAGGGGATTGTAGTGGAATGACATATTCATTCTATTTTAATTGTTTCCATTTGCTATAATGTGGGGATTGAATTGGTAAAAGGTAAGATGAAAGGCAATGGGAAAGCAATTTTGGTAATCCAAGAAAATATGATAATGGCCTCGATAGAGTAATTTTTAAAAAGAAGAAGAAATGAAGAAAGGAGGGACATAAAACTATATCCTCACAATGTAATTTCCGTGGCAACAAAGAGACTACTAAGGGTTAATAGGAGACTATATCTTAGGATATTTTTGCCACAAGCTTTCAGAAGTCGTTAGTGTTGTAAATATCAGGAATAGAATTGATCTTTGAAGTTTAAATTTTGGCGAGGAATTTTTCAAGTCACTCCAGCTTAGTCTATGTTGTTCTTTTCCCTTTACAGAATTTTCTTCTACTTCCACATCATGTCTTTTTTTTCTTTATAATCTTCATTTTGATATGTGTAAATTAATGTTGATGATGAATATTCTATATGATCTCAGAGTAAAAATTATCTAGCTTTTCCAGAAGTCACTGGTGCTGCTGCAGGGTTTACCTAGATGGTAAAAGCTACCTAAGACTGGAGTTAGGGATAATTTGCATTCACTGAGTCCTAGCATCCACTTTCTATGGATTATCAAATTAAATAATCACAATAATTGTATGAGGTTATTATTATTATCTTTATTTTGTAAAGAACAAACAAGCTCAGAACTATTAATTAACTTGCCCAAGGTCACAGTTATTACCAGGAGATGGAAAATAGCATTTCAACTTGTAAGCAAATTTATTTTCTTTCTATTATCTTACCTGTCTATAGATATCCACAGGTGTTTCATGAAGGCACTTATGGTGGGCTTAAACTCTCCAAAAAAACAAGGAAGCCATCTCAGGCCAGTAAAGAATATAATTCAAAAAGGGAGAGACAGTGATGCTTACAGCACATGTGAAATACAGTGAGTAGAACAATTTGTTTGAAAGCAGAAGATCACATAGGGAAGGTCCTTCCAAATTGATGTCTTGAGAATTACCCCTTTTTAGCATACAACATACAGTCATACAATATTAAAAATGTTCACTACTCAAATGTCTTTGAAAAACCTTGGGTTGGATTACATCATCTAAGTTTGTTTTCTGATATAAACTTAGAATGCTTAGTATGTTGCTGTGCATCATGAATCTACAACACAAGGTAGTTAATATGATGCATTTTCTAAAGCCATTTATACATAGAAAAACATTTTCCTTGGTTCCACAATGCATGACTTGTGAAAATAAAGCCTCCCCTGATCCACCCCCACAAAGATATCTAGAGGACACATAACGATTGCCAAGGTAATGGTTGAGTAAGGATTTACTATGAAGCAAGAATTAGAAGACTTTTTCCTTGTGGTGTCAAAAACAGAAGGTTTCAGTATCCTGTAAACGGTGGAAATTATGTACTATGACTATGGACAATGGTGTCATTGGGGAAAGCTGTTTAGGTAAGGGGTACATAAGGGCTCTCTGTACTATTGTTGCAGCTTTTTGTCATTCAGAAATTATTTCAAAATAAAGCTTTAAAAATGTGGAAGAGTGAAAGATAACAATTTCGTTGGGGTTGGGGGTGATGAAATTATTATGAGCCTAGAACAGGCAGCTCTAAGTTGCGTTTTCAAGATCTTTCACAGGTGAGATGATCTCCCATTGACTAAGAGAGCCAAGGCTCTTTCCATATTACCCTCTGGTAGAGAACTGGACTAGGAACCCAGTGGATGAAACCCTAAAAGAGATGTTTCATTATTGTTTATTCAACTCATGTTTGTATCTGAATTGGATAGGGGTTAGGAGAACAAGCACAGGCTGAATCTTTCTCTAGTCATCCAAATAGTGTAAACAGATACGGAGAGTTACTGGGGAACCTTATAGAGAGGTTGGTGTTTCAAATGCTTAATAAAAATTTTTAATGATGCTATGGAAACTTACAACAGTCATTTGCTCGATGGAAGTTGTGTCCATACTGTGTCACTCAAACTGAGTGAGTTTATTCACAAAAACATTTCTGTTTGTCAAAATCATTGATTTGCACTAATAACCAGGCTACTTAGTGATTTTTTAAAAAAACCTATTACTTTTTCTAAATCTAAGAATTTTTTTTTTTCTTTTCAAAGCATTTCCTAAAGAGAAGCTGATAAATAACTGGAAGTCTGACATTCCTTCCCCTGCTCTTTTAGATTTGCTAACAGTCTCTGATTCTCTTGAGCAGAAGTGAGAACACGAGGTTGTTCCTACGGACAGATGTTCTAGTGCCATGCTTGCCATGTGGGGAGGACTAGCTGAGGACTAGTCCATTTTGATACCTGGAAAGCACTCTCCTCTCATATTTGTTTTCCTGTTTTACATTTTATTTTTTCTTCTTCTGTAGATCAGTTTCATAAGCTTTATAGTAAATTCCTTTCAATGGAAAGTTTGCTCAAAATTCCAGTAAGTGAAAGAAATACTAGCCTTCATAACACTGAATTCTAAATTTGTAGGAAATAATGTTCTAGTGTATTGCTCCTGTAATAATATAAATGCTAATCATTTTTAAAGCATTGAATTCCTTTCTTTAGTGAAGAGCCTTATAGCGAGATTCCAAAGGAATAATAGAAACACTAATTATTTTGATTAGCATAAATGGGAGATTCTATTAAAAGTTCCTGTATAAAATAGTTACTTCTTTAATTTTATGGGTTTTTTTTGACTTCTTTTAAGATGAAATCCAAGCTTTATTCCAGGATTTTATTTTTTATGTAAACGATTTTACTCAAAATGCCCTCCCAAGTTCTTATTTTTAAATGAACCATATGTGAGAGACTGAATCAATATCTATTGTGTATTTCAAATCTCCATAATTGTATAGAATAGACAGAACAGTCAAGTGGGGAAATTGATGAATATTACTTTGGAAGAAGGAGCTGGCATTATTTGAAAATTTGTTTGGTATGTACGTGTGATATGTGATTGTTTAAAATGCTTTAAATGAAAGCTTCATTGAGTACTCTTTTCAAAGTACTTAGGAAATTTTTTAAAAAAAATCTGCAGACCAAAAATATGTCTATACAAAAATAAATGTTATGTGTCTCAACAAATCAAAAATAATCCATTATTCTGTATTTCTAATAAAAAATGGGTTGCTCAATGAAAATATAATTTAACCAGTACTGTGAAGGGGGATGAGGGAGATGGAATAACTAATAGTTAACAGAATTGACTCTAGAATCAGGTGGCCATGGATTAAATTCCAGCTCCACCACATTCTAGCTATGGGACTCTGAACAGGGTTTTTTCTGACTCAGTTTCCGTTACCTTATCTGTTGTGAAGATCAGACGAGAGAATTCATGCACAGAAAGCCACACATCTGGAGCACAGAAATTGATTATGTGTGTTACTCTTACTAGTAACCTTAGTTACATCAGTTGGCTAGATACACTATCACTTGTGTCATCATTTGCTCTTAGTATGACTGTTGCTATCAACATGGTGACTACTTTAACATAAGCAAAGTCATTTCAACAGAGCAGTGCTTCATCCACCTTTTCACTTCCAATTTTTAAACACTTTTGTTTTTACCGAGTTTGATACAATACCTAAAATACAAGTTGCTGAGTACCCACTAGGTATCAGGCTTTTTGATAGGAACCACAAAGACACTCGTCTCTCACAGGAGAGAGTGAGCTGCCATTTAGGCAAACAACACATTTTGGAAAATGTGGTAATGAAAGCATGTGCAGGGATAAGGAAATGAGGAAGAGATAGCTCTGTCTGGGGTGACAAGGAAGGAATCCAAGGGGAAACGACATGTAAATTGATCCTTACAATATGATGATGACACATTTCCCAGAGACAAAAAAGGGAATGGTAATTCAAGCAGGGGGAATGGTATGTGCAAAAGCCTGGAGGCTTGATAAAGCTGACCTCGTTTATAGCATTCATTGTTGTTGTTAATTATTGTTGGAGCAAACATGCAAGATCAGAAAACAGTAGCACATGTGGTTGGAGAATTAAGCAGAGACCAGATTAGAAAAGGATTTGTGGATCATGATGAAAGGCTTAGCTTTACTCAGTAAAAATACAAAGCAGTTGAAAAGTGACAAGTGGGCTAGTGATGACTGTAGAAGGTCCCAGAGAGAAGAAGTTGAAAAATGAGTGTTGGGAAGAGTACTTAAAGTGGAGGAGGAAAAAATAATAAAGCTATGACAAGAATCCCAGGAAAAGACAAAGAAGAGAGTAATAATGGAATGATAGGCAAAGATTGAGGAAAAAAAAAACCATAGAGGAAAATATAAACAAGCCATGGTGTTTGACTTTGCATCAGGGTTTTGGGAGCTTAAGAAATGAAGTGGGCACGCTGGCAGTCAGTCAGTCAGGGGAAGAGGAGGAGGGGGGATTTGGATTCTGAGAGTCCCAAGAGGGTGCACATGCAGGATCTGCCAGGCTAAGCCCTGCATTGGCTGATGCTCAGTAGGGTTTTGGCTATAGGTTTGCAGGCCTTGAGAAGAGGTCATGACCATAGATTTAGCTCTGAGATATACTAGAAATCATTGAAACTCCACTGGGAAGGAATAAAGTGAAGGAAAGAAAGAAGAATAAGGCTGATACTATTAGTATCACTAAAGTGGACAAGGTAAAGAAAATTGAGGCAGCCATAAAAACTGGCAAAGATTAAGCAAGAAAAGAGTCTCTAGGTGAAGGAAGTGGTCAGCAGATTGCATTTCTATAAGGAAGGTCAGGGTAAAACGTCTGTTAGATTCACAGTTAGTGTGACCTCTATGAAGACTATTTCAATAGAAGGGCAGCGAGCATAATCCAGATTGTGACATTCAGTAAATAAATGAGGGGAACTGAGAATGTTGGCAATTCCTGCGTATGAAGTTATAATCCAGAGTCAAAAATGGCACTAACATAGCTAACCTGGGCCAAGGCGACACAAATGTAGCAAGGGCTATGATAGATCTCAGCGTACTTATCTTATGGTCACCATAATAGGAAATTGTCCAGCAAAGCATAGCTCTTCTCTATCCTCTGCTATTAAGGAGGGCTAGAGAACAAAGGTAAATGTCCTGACTTCCAGTATCAATCAAATATTTGAGTCTCTGGTTACTTAACTATCAGTTATCAACCTGAAAATGGTTGATCTGGAAATATTGAGATCTACAACCACAGTCCCAGTTGGAATGTTCACATTTGAACCAAGTTCGTCTTTCCAACTTTCCAAACTGCTCTGTTGGACTACAAGGGTAAAGTACATTATCTCTTGCTATTTCATTTTTATTAAAACTGTTTGAACTTGGAAATGAGGCCTGATGGTCCCATTTTCAGACGGCTGAAGGTCACTGGGTGTTTCTGTTCAAAAAGAGAAAACAATGCGTAACCCCTCTGGCACCATAATCGAAAGAAATAGTGTGGTGATTACAGTCCTGCACTGAGCTGGCGGCTGCTACAAATACTAGAACCACATTTGATAGGATCCTGTATTACCTTACAACAGAGTATCATTTCTTACAGTTCCAAGGTCAATGTCTCTTTCTCAAATAACATTTCGGACCTATAATTGTTCATCTACATGCTAGCAATTATGGGGGAATTGATCAGCTAGTAATTAATGCCATGCTATTACACTTTTTAATTTGTAGATTATGCAGCTGCAAGCGTTCTCACATTTTTAATTTGTATATTATACAGCCACAAATGTTTACAATGCCCTTTTTAATCTCCTTACACTACCACCGCCATTATTCACTATAGATTAATGATACCCCGGATGCTGGGGTTTATTTCATTTACCGATCTTACCAGGAGAGCAGTTAACATTACTTTGCTCTATTACTTAATGTCTTACTGCAGCTGCTAGTGAGCATTGGTTACCCTTTAAAATATTACCAGCCAGTTATTTTTTTCCCAATTTTTTTAGCTCTCTTGTCACCAACAATATGACTCTGTGGTAATATTATACTTTATTTCCAAATTTATCTCAACTGGTTCCATCAGAGATATTTAAATAATTCATTTTGAATAACACAAATGACCTGAGCCCCTCCTTACCCAGTCTTGTCTATTTAAGAGCCTATTTTAGTTTATGTGACTAATATAGAACTTTTTTTTCCTCCACCTACCTTTTTTTTCCCATACCAGTGAGCTGGATAAATTATAAAGAAAATTGCAAATGGTACTGGAATTCTTTTCAATTAGCCAGAAATAGATATTCTCAATACTGGTTGGACATAATAAATCTTAATATTTTAAGGTGATACAGCTGCCTGTGGCTGGGGTTATTATGGAGCATACATTTCCCTTAGTTTTCCTTAAGGTGATCTGCAGTTTCAAGGGGAGGGTTGTATCTGTCTTTTTGATAAGGCATTGAGACAACTTTAACAGCGGCACTGCTGTAAGCCATCAGGATGTGCAACATCCACATCACAGCAGAATTCTATGAAACACATCATGTGTAAAATACTGTATCAGTTACTGGGCAGAATATACAGAAATGAAAGAATGTCTATCATCAAAGCATTTGTATTCTTTTATGTAAGAGTGATGAAAGAAATACGTAAAAAATTAATAATAATCCATATATAACTGAACTACAGGAATGAAATAATTATATGACAGCACAATGAGAAAGGTTTCCCAAGGCTTGTGATAAATGGACAAAAAGCTTCATAACCAATTAGAGGAATGGCTTTTCAGACAAAGGAGAGAGTGAATCCAGGAGGAACAACTTGAGCTGAGCTTCCAAAGAAGGAGGCATCAGAATAAGATGAGAGCAGAGAGAAGAACTTCCCCTGCAGAGACTGCAAAATGAATAGGTGCTTCGAGTGATCAATATTTGTTATATATTCAAGGGACAGCAAAGAGATGAATATGGCTTGAAGAAGGTTCTTAGTGAAGAATGGTAAGTCTTAAAGCTGGAGGAGAGATCCAGTCCTATGATAATTCTAGAACGCCAGTATAAGGATTTGAGGCCTCTGCAGGGTGTTTTTGATGGGCATTTTAATGATGAATCTTTATTTTTATTATAGATTTATTCACTTATAGAAAACTACAAATGCATTTTTATTATATAGACATACTGCATACTGGTGAAGTCTTGTTTTGCTTGTTGCTAATTGCTGTTGTTTTCGTTGAGTGTCATTATAAAAGCAGTATTTTGGCGAGAGTAAAATGGTAAAGACTGATGTTAAAATCATTCAGGAGGCTGATGAATTTAACTCAGGTGTGTGATGATAAAATTGTGAAGACTGACAATATTTGCCAGCAGTTTCTAGGCACCTGGCGTAGTCCACCTTTCTCCTTCCTTACAATTCACCCCAAGACCTTTAATCACCTCTCCTCTCTGCTCCAACTCTGAAAATCCTATCCACTTTTATGGGTTCAGAAATGGAATCTTGCATCAACTTTTATTAAAAAGAAAATTTATTTTTTTTCTGTTTGAATAATACTAATGCTTTTGAATGTAATAATACAAATGGATATGTCTTGTTTCCTAAACTGTTATAATCATTATAATAATCATGGTTCAGGCATTATATTTAGAATTTTATACACATTATTTTATTTCATTTTATTTCTATTAATATAATCACCTCAGAGGTAGGTCCTTTTATTTCATTTTTAATGATAAAGTAAACCCAGGTTTCCATTTACATAACATAAATGACAGAGTCAAAATGTAAACTCCAGTCTACCAATTGTATTCATTTATTTGCTCATGCATTTGTTCATTTATTCATTCATTCACCACTGACACTCATTAAGTTTATACTTGATACCAGACTTAATTCTGTGCTAGGAATACCTTATAAACAATTACAGCTGGAGTCCCTGTTGCTTGGTCTTACAGCTGAGCAGGAAAAAAGTATATTCTGTTGAATGTTGAGCAACTCCTACTCACAAATTTTAATCACCAAGTCCTTTTTGAAGTCTCCCCCTGTGTCTTCAAATTTATTCTCCTCTCCCTGAATGGAATGTAGGTAAATTCCCATGATTTGGAGATGATTTCATGTAATAAATATTCTCTTGTAGATAATTAATAAGTAGAGATACAGTAAGAATCAAAACCTTATATTTTCTCTAAAGTTATGATCTCTCCTCTTTTCCAGCTTAGCAGGCTGCAGGCCAGTGTTTCACAATAGGAGGTGAGATGCCTGGCTGGTGTCTGCAGGACCCTGGCTTGTGGATGGCTTCCTCCTCTTCTCTTCCCTCTTACCAACTTTGACTTATGCTGATCCTTCCAGGGTCAGAGTTTGGAAGGGAGGAGCCTAAAGGTGACTGTAGACCTCACCCGACTAAAATGTGAGATGGCTGCAATCTCTCTGGGCCAGGGAGGTTGGGGAAACTGACTATAGCTCAAGTGGGTCCTAAGGAGACCTGTGGTCCCCTTGACGTGGCTGGTTCACTCTCCTGAAGCTGATTGCTCAAAGCACCTTCCTTATCCCTTGATCTCACACAGGGACCTTTTTCTCTTTTCTACTTAGTTCTTTTGGTGGCTGGTAGAACATCTGAGTGGATTTAAGGGGACATCATGCGTCCCAAGGGGTGTGCTTTTTATTTGTCCTTTTTGTTTTCAAAGTCCAGAATTACAGATCACCCAAGGCAGCCAGATACCTTTCTTCCTTCACTTTACTCTCAGAACAGGTATCCAGCCCCTTTTCTTATGCCAAGATTCTCTCACACACAAATCCAGTGGGCTGGCAGTGTGTGTAAGGGACACATCTTGACTCTCAAATAGGTTTCTATGGAGCTTTTCGGTTTTTAATTCAAGATATTCAGGAAAAGTATGCCTATCCCTACCTTATTCTGAAGGAGGTAGTATCTTCCATGCCCAGACTTTCTGTAGCATCGTGCTTTTCTAGGCCACTCAATCTTATCTTACAGACTGAAATAGCACGGCTCCATAAGGGAGCAAACTGTTTCCTATAACCTTCTTTGCAAGTCCTGTGGATAGGTTCACACCACACTTTAGAATGTGGCATTTACTGTCTTAGAACCTCAGTTCTAGTGTAATTCCATGCTACACAGATAAACATAAAAAATAAGGTCAAATAGTGAGTGCTGATAAGAAAACAAGAGACACCAGTGTAAAATAAAGGGATGAGGGCAGTGTTTGAAGTTGTGGTCTGGAGAACATCTTATAAGAGATAGCATTTAGCAGGAACTTGAGAGACAAGTAGAAACTCATGCAAAGATCAGGGACAGGCACATTCTATGCAGAGAGTTAAAAGCTCTGATGCAGTAATCCATTATCACATTGGTATAAAGAACTGCCCAAGACTGGGTAATTTCTAAAGATAAGTGGTTTAATTGACTCACAGTTTTGCATGGCTGAGGAGGCCTCAGAAAACTTACAATCATGGCAGAAGGGGAAACAGGTATGACTTACATGGCAGCAGGAAAGAGAGAGAGAGAGACAGAGAGAGAACAGGAAATACTACCATTTATGACAGAGAGAGAACAGGAAATATTACCATTTATAAAACCATCAGATCTCATGCGAATTTACTCACGATCACAAGAGCAACATGGGAGAAAATGCCCCCATGATCCAATCACCTCCTATCTGGTCCCCCCACCCATGACACCTGGGGATTATAGGGCTTAAAATTTAAGATGAGATTTGGGTGGTGACACAGAGCCAAACCATATCACCTGACAATAGAATAGATTGAATGGTTTAAAGAGTGGAAATAAATCCTGTGGGTCTGGAGCAAATCCTTTTACAGAACAAGGGCTGTGGGACAATGGTCTCCCCAATCATGCATATATAAAATTACCTGGGTGGCTTGTTAAAATGTCAGTTCCTGGTTTTCCTCCCAGAAATTTTGACTCTATAGACCTGGAGTGATGCTGATCCCAGAGGATACTATTCCTGCCGAATGGCAGTGCTATACGATGTAAGGTCAGAGGAATAAGCAAAAAGTGAGAGAAAGTAGTTTGGATTTTATTTTAATTCACTGAGAAAGTTTTGAGGCACTGGAGGGACATCATCTAATTTGAAATTTTAAAGATGATTGTACTAGTCCATTCTCATGCTACTATAAAAGACTGCCTGAGACAGGGTAATTTATAAAGGAAAGAAGTTTAATGGACTCATCATTCTGCAGGGCTGGGGAGGCCTTAGGAAACTTACAATCATGGCAGAAGAGGAAGAAAGCACTTCCTTCTTCTTATGGTGGCAGGAAGAGGAAGTGCCAAGCAAATGTTGGAAAAGCATCTTATAAAATCATTAGATCTCATGAGAACTCACTCAGTATCACAAGAACAGCAGCATGGGGGTAATCGCTGCCATGATTCAATTACCTCCTACCTGGTGCCTCCCATGGCATGTGGAGATTATAAGAACTACAATTCAAGATGTGATTTGGGTGAGGACACAGCCAAACCATATCAATTGGTAATTTGGGTCAACTACATAAGATGGAGTTTGAGAGTAGATTAATCCAGACAAAGTTAAAAATTCATTTTATTTACCTCCAAGTAAACCACTTTGGGTAACAGCTTCACTCCCACGCGTGGGGGACAAAGGTGCTTAGAACAACTCAAAGTCTTTGGCCCAGAGTAAATAGCACAATGGCCTCAGCTTTTGTGTCTCTACATTGCTCAACCATATTTGTTCTTATACTTCACAGTGAACATCAAGATCAGGACCAGAACTAAGCCAATTAATAAAAGTAAAATACACAGAAATTTTTTCTTATTTTTCACAAGAAGTATGTCTGTAAGTATGGGGGTCCTAAGAAGAGGACTACAGGGAATATGTCATAATCATTTTAGGGTCATATGTCAGCTTCATACATCTTTCTTCCCTCTCTTCCATTGTAAACTTGCCATCCTCATTGGCTCTGATGACATGACTCTTACTGTGCTCAGAGATTTAGCTTTATCAGCAAAATGTGCCAGTATATTAAGCTAGTTAAGGAACTAGATCATATCAACTACATGGAAAAGTTCTGGAAATTACCAGTTTTTTAAGCTTCCCTTAAAAACATGTTAGGTAACTAATTATCCAAGAGAGGGCAAACGACACATTTTTAAAGGACACCTCTGCAATGGTAACCCAATTCCACTCCATTGATACGTTCTTTTCTCAAATGACTTAAAATTCTAAATTAGGGATATAAAACTTATGTGAGTAATGTTATTTGGTGCAAATTTACTCAACCTGAAATTTTATTCTTAAGTGCCAAAAAGCTCAATATTATGATCAAGATGAAAAAGAAAGTAGTTGCCCCAATCATCCAGATTTTTTCTCTAAAATTCTATCTCATTAAAAACTATATGGAAATGATTTATATATATTTTTCTATTTACCTATTACTTTCCTTTCAAATGGCCAATGATTATTCTCTCAGTTAAATCTTGACTCAGGAATTATTAAGAACTAGCATAAGAGCTTGTAAGATTTAAAAACTCGGGAATCAATCTAACTCTTTTGCTGAAGTAGTAACTACAGATGTGTCAAAGTCCCAAATCAACAAGACAAAACAAAGACAAGAAATGAGAGTTAATATAAACCATTGAGTGTTATAAAGGAGGGTGTTTGCAGGTTTTAAAACAAGAGGTACTTCAAGTAGATAGTAGAACGGAAGTAATTGCTTTTGAATTTCAGTTTTCACAAAGATAAAGAAGTACAACATATTAAGACCCTGATCCTGCATCCCAGGCATTCCTGGACCAAACTGAAGGTTGGACTGCTATTCTTGTGGCCCAATAACGAGAGGCAGGTGAACTGGGGAGGAAGAGAGTTTTTATTTCTGCAACAGGTTATAGGGAGAAGGCCTGGAAATTATCACCAGACAAACTCAAAATTACAAAGTTTTCCAGAGCTTATATACCTTCTAAGCTATATGTCTACGTGTAACTGTGCATTCATCTAAAGACATAAGTGATTAACTTATTTTAATCTGTAACTAAGGTCTGAGTCTTGAAGACCTTCCTCTGTAGACTCAGTAAATTTATTTAATCTAAATGGGTCCAGGTGCTGGGGTGATTACCCTTAGCTTGCCTCCTACTAAGTCATGGAAGTCTGGGGAGTTCCTTCTAACCCCCAATAAACTTGTTTGTGGAGACCTGGGGCATGTCTTCAGACCCTCAATAAACTTGCTTAATCCTAAATGGATCCTGTTAAGAATTTTTTCATTATTTTGTCATGCTTTAAGGCCCAGGAAAGGCCTAGGCAAAACTCTTGGTGGGCTTTTGTTACATTCCAGCCTTTGTATAAAGGCACTGGCTTTTTTTTTAAAGCTTTTAATATATAGCTTAACCATTCAGTCAGTACTGAAACAGTTGTTATGGAGGTCTGTGTTACTGAGACCTGGCCTGCCACAAAGGGACTTGATTAAGAGTAGCTGGAGCTCAGGGCTAACTGGCCTTTATGTGCCCTGACACTAGTGTCTCTGGGTAGAGCAAAGTGGACATGCATTTCAATCTAGAGTGCCCTTGGTGTTTCTGGTGCCTGGCCATGGGATGAAAACATAAAATGAGAGGGATCCTTGTTGTATCCCATTTGTAGAGATAAACAAAAAGGAAGTTCTTTGTCAGTGAGAGCTCTGCAAAAAAAAGAAGCCTTTGGCAGAGTTCCTCCAGGACATGTCAAGGAAGAGAAACACTGATTGAGTATTCTCAATGATCCAGAACCCAGAAAGGAGACCTCTGTTAGGGGAGGAATATTTCCTGTGGGGGGTGTGTGTGTGTGTGTATATATGTGTGTGTGCTTGACCTGCATGAAATATTTCTCAGTTTATCAATCTTCTCTTTTAAAAGTGACTTTTCAACATTATCCAAAAATGGTCCAAAGGACAGGTGGTAATTAAATCTTTGTGCATTTATGATAAAATAATAATAAGAAGAAGAAAAATGAGTTTGCTTTTTCTTCATGTAAAATCGATGTGATTTCTAGGATTGTCTTTCGTCCTAAGGTGCTATTTTTAATATTTTTTTATTATTAAAATATAACTTATTTTATTTTAAAAATCACTACAATATCAATAATTTTAGAAACACCTTTGACTTATAACGCACTTTCAAATTATTTTCAAAATATTTTACACATATTCACGAAAATATTACTTAAAGGACATTTTATTTTTTATTTTTATTAAGTGAAGTAATAAAGAAGCTTTCATGAAGTAGTTAAGATGCTCTTCTTTTCTTTTCCTTTTTCTTTTTTTTCCTTAACCATACCCTAAAGAATAGAAAGAGGTAGATGACTGACTAGAAGTGAAGAAGAAGAACATTCCAGGAAGCATTAACCTAATGAATAAAGGTAAAGAAAGGGCTTTGCATGTTTAGAAGAAAATGAGTATTTTAGCCGGGCTCTAACAGGTTTATGGAAGAAATAAATGAGAGATAAAACGGAAAGACTAGATAAGGCCAAATTCTGGATGACCTTAAATGTCAAGACACGGATTCTGAAATTATTTTATTTTATTTTATTTTATTTTATTTTATTTTATTATTTTATTTTATTTTATTTATTTATTATTTTATTTTATTTTATTTTATTTTATTTTATTTTCTGAGACAGAGTTTTGCTCTTGTCGCCCTGGAGTGCAATGGCGCGATCTTAGCTCACTGCCACCTCTGCCTCCCAGGTTCTCCTGACTCAGCCTTCTGAGTAGCTGGGATTACAGGCACACGCCTGTAATTTTAGTACAGACGGGGTTTCACCACATTGGCCAGGCTGGTTTCAAACTCCTGACTTCAGGTGATCTGTCTTCCTTGGCCTCCCAAAGTGCTGGGATTACAGGAGTGAGCCACCGTGCCCGGCCTGAACTTTATTTTTCAAGACTAGAAAAGATTGATGGTGATTCAAGAATGCAAATCCATAAAACCAAAATTGGCAGAGTTAAAATGGAACTTTATTTTTACTTTCTTCTTTTCCTTTCTTTGCATAAATGTGTCCAATGCCACACAAATAAGATGGCATCATGGCTTAGCCAATTGAGCTCTGAAACTTGGTTACAAAGAAAGCCCTGTGTCTTTAAACTTCTGGCATGAACTATGTGGACTTCTAAAGTGTCCCCAACCACAAAGAAAACGCCAAATGAGCTGAGTAAGAAAAGGTTCTATGAACCACTCTAATGCCACTGAAAATACAGCCATCTGATAAACGGTCTCAGTCCATTTCAGAGATAACCCACTTCGGAAGTAAGTCATATAAATTGTTTTCCTAAAATTGCATTCACCTCAGGCTGTTCCCTTATTAAGCCCACTCTCACCTACTTCTTTCTCTCCTACTGTCCCTCATCTCTGTCAGATTGATCCAGGATTAATGACTCCAAACTCCGATGGCTCCTTCTTATGACAGTAAAAGATTAGCCCCTAGTGTAGCCACATACTGGGATGCCTCATTCAGTCCAGACTGGAAAACACTTAGGTTACCATTTTGTCACTAAAATCAGTATATGAAGAAAGAATTTTACCCACTCAACTTTCAGCTTCTCTGATTTGAACTTGTGAAGTTTTCAATTATGATTCATACCAACAATGGGATTTTTGGAGCATCCCTGAGCCCCTTAAATTGGTTTCCTTCTCACCCTCTCCCATCACCTCCTTTCCTATTGAGATTAAGGAATGTATAAAATACAACCTGTTATTGCCAGGGGGGATTACTACTATATATTATCACTCACAGCTCATTAACCTCGAAGCCCTGCTAACTAAGAAAATCCTCTCTAATGAGGTTTCCCTTGACTGCACTAAAGAACAAAAGGTCTAAAAGTTTTCCCTATTACCAATGTTCCTCAAATTATTGCACTGTAATTAAAATGTAACTTTGAGGCCAAAGAAGAAGGGGAAAAAAAAGCTTTAAATTTGGTTTAAACTCTAAAAAAGACCTTGTAGAAAACTTCTGATTTGTCCTTCAGTAGCATCTTAACCATAGGAAACCATTCAGGTTGGGGAGGATAATTTTTCTCAGAGCATCTGAATTGGACCTGCATTACTTAAGACAGGGAGACATGGATCTAGACGACACAGACTTTAATACTTTTATAATATGGGAAGTAAAAGTGAATTTCTCACCTCAGTGATCTAAACATACTAATTCTCTTGCTACAATACTCCCTTAGATAATAGTACAAGTCTATTTTGCTTGGCTGAGAAAAAGTAACTAGAATTAGTAGACCGATGGGTTCTAATGCATTTCTTATTCAGAGCCCTAGAATCAGGGTTATTTGTATGGTTGTATCGCAAGAATCTTGCGGAGTAGAGCTGTAGATTAAACAAACAGAAGGAGCTGTGTTCCCAGGAGAAATTTATAATCTGGTGAAGTAGCTAGAATTAAGTATCCTCACCTCTGAGCTTTGAGTTTTTAAATGCCCAAAATGCAAATAATAATTACCTCTTTTAGCTTCCTCAGAAGCCTGATTTATGTGTGTAGCATGTCCTCAGAGAAACAGACTAAAGAGTTAGGGACTCTTAGGCTGGAAAATAAAGGCTGAGAAGGGAATACAACTACTGTTTCTAAAATGGCGAAGGGAACAGCTTCAGGGAATACAGCCTTGACCACTGAATCCTGGAAGACTAATTAACAAGCCTAGGCTTTCCTGAAATTCAAACAGTTTAAGTTTAAGACAGTACAGATAAGTCTTATTACACAAAGGATGAGTAAACACATGACATTCAGTAAGCAAAAATCATGGCAGTTTGAAAAGAGAAAACTTCCAAATTCAGATCATATGTTCATAATAAAGTTCTAGGGGACTAAAATATCTAAAACACATCCTTGGTCTTTGAATTTAAGTCAAGAAGTAAAACCTATGGACCATCCCATAAGGCAGCAATAAAATTCTGAGATATTAATAACACTGGATTTATTCATAGTTAATTTTCATGTTTTCCTTGAAATTGCAGAAATGGTCTGCTGAGAGATAATGCCAAAGCAATACAATAGATATCTTCAATGTGTGCCCATGATGGGAAAAGGTGAAAAATAAAACGGGGTGGACATGCTAAGTGATCATTAACACCACTGCCTTCATGCTCACAGGTTCTTTAATTTAAAAAAATTGTTTTCTTCAAAATACAAATAGATAGCTTGTGTTATTTGTGCTATAACAAATATTTAAAATTTAAAATGCATTCTTTCCTACTGTCTAAGAGCTAAAAAGCCACTGCATTTTATGAAATACAAGAGTGTCATAATCCCAAAAGCATCTATTCTAGTCTCAGTTCTAGCAGGAATCTGTATTAATATGAGAAACTGATTTGCTCATGCAGGCTAAAATGTCTTCACGCTACATTGGACATAATAATATCCATCTTCCTATATAATCAGATAATTAAAAAAAACTAAATATAATAAACACCATCAAAGTGCTTTGAAAAGTAAAACACATTCTAAAAACACTACAAAATTGCAAATTAAGTGTATTAGTAACATTATTATTATAATTCGGAAAATTTCCCTTTGCTTCACACATGCAAGTATTTCATGTTTAAAAAAACAAGGTTAGGCACAGTACAGTGGCCCACGGCAGTAATCCTGGCACTTTGGGAGGCGAAGGCCGGCCGAACACGAGGTCAGGAGATCGAGACCATTCTGGCTAACACGGTGAAACCTCATCTCTACTAAAAATACAAAAAAAAAAAAATTAGGCGGGCATGGCGGCGGGCGCCTGTAGTCCCAGCTACCCCGGAGGCTGAGGCAGGAGAATGGAGTGAACCCGGGAGGCGGAGCTTGCAGTGAGCAGAGATCGTGCCACTGCACTCCAGCCTGGGCGACGGAGCGAGACTCCGTCTCAAAACGAAACAAAAAACAAAAACAGGAACAATTACAAAAAGCAAACACAAAACCTTTTTATGCCATCTTTGCCCTTTGGACAAATTGAGTCAGTGTTTATGACTAATTTGATCTTGAGACTCTTGGAACCGCAGAGTCATTGGCTAGAATATCGCAAGATTATCTTGGGTAAACCCAAGGTTTGTGAGGATAGTGCCAATAACTCTTTAACCGAACTGAATTGAACACCTTGTTAGAATAATATATTCATAATTGCCATTTTGCCATTGGAACCCTGGTGCACGGTGTGACTACTAGGGATTTGGCAAGATGGGGCTCCTCCATCAGGAACGGAAAGTGTGCCTTCACCAGAGGCCCAGGACTGTAACTGGAGTGATTCTCTGATGTGTCAGTCATGGTTTCTGCACTCTAGCTGTTTTTAACTTTCTGCAGTAACAACCAACAACCAGAATATTACTAGAATCCAAGATAAGAAATTATGTCATTGAGGACTAATTTTTTTGGTAAGACAAATTTTGAAGAGTTAGAAAATGAAGAATTTATCAGCTTTAGTAATTTGTGATAGACAGTGGTAGAGAGAGCTAGCAGACCTTCAGATATGTTTGTCCTTGTTCCTTGTTTTTCCTTCCACTGTGAGGGTTTGCAGCATGAGGCAGACACACAGTTGGGGATATTTCCCAGCCCCCTTGCATCCAGGGGTGGCTGTGTGTCTGGAAGCAGAATGGAGGCTTCTTCCCAATCCCTGGAACCACCCAGGGACTGTCATTAAGCACAAGACTTCCAAGTCAACAGGGGAAGGTGGAGCCAAGTGGTGCATGAGTCCTGGGTCTCTGGATCACAGCAGGAGGAAAGCAACCACAGACAAGGAACCCCTCTGCTTTGGTCTCCTACCTAAGTAAGAGATACTCTTTTATTTTATTAACCTGGCATATTTGGGGGTTTATTTGTATAGTATCTAGGTTCCCCTAACCAATATATGGGTCATTAAACACAAAATAAGTTGGAAGTAATTGTTTATTAGATAAATTCCTCCCCCAAAAAAATTGTTGCAAAAAGAGTTAATTTTCATAGAGCAACAAAACATAAGCCAATTTACAAATTGATGGTTTCAGGGAAGTATCTTTCTTAAAATGCTTACAACTGCCATAAGAACCTAGGCCCAATCCAGAATGTAATTCTTTTCACAGCCTTCTGAGAAGCATATAAGTAGAAAACTCCCAGTTAGCATCAGGGCTTGTGTCCAAGTACTGGCAACCTCAACTCTCTAGTTTAACCGCAGCGCCCCTTTGAAAAGCTTCCTTAAATCCTGGGAAGAAGAGTAAGATAGTCACTGAATGAACAGTTTAGAGGAGGATTTAATGGGAAAAGAGGCAGATGATATAGGTCCTGTCCTCCAGGAACTGAGAAAAAGATAAAGAAATAAATAATAAAATATGGATTTTTTGTACAGTTTTGGGGGAGTAGGGGTTGAGGTGTCAGTTGCTTTAGAAATGGTTTTTCTAAGAAAAGAAGTGCTGCTCCTCCATTCTATGGGTACTGATGAAAAGGTACAGTAGTGGAAAGTTCCAGAATTTTTAGTGTAGGACCAAGAAGCACTTAGTGTCTGCAGTTACCTCATAGAGCCAGCTCCTTGATATGATTGACTTATTATTTAGTAGTTAAGGAGCCCTTGATAATTCCAGAGAGCTTTCTAATGGCTTGATCATATGCAACCCTTAGGGATGTCTGTGTTAACAAACTATCAATTAAAAACAAATTGGATAGACATATTTGCATGCACTCAATTATATGCACATATACATATATGTAATATGTAATATTTCTTTACATTTTAAAACTTTTTCTGTCATTGTTTGTAAATACCTAAATTGAGTCACTATCTTTTATTGATGAAGTATGTGAGAACACACACACACACACACAAACACACGCACACACACATACATTACTAACTGAGCATATTTAGTTTCCAGAAAGCTACTATAACTTGGCATGGAATATTGAGTTTACCAGTCAGAACAAATTGCTGTTATTTTCCTCTTTGTTAAATGTTTGATCAGTGGCACAAAAAGGTGTGAAAGCAAGTGCTGGGGGGAACGACAAAGCCTTCCCCATAGTCCTTTGTGATTTTATATTATCACCCAAGGAGAGGATGTATATTTTAGTCTTCATCTGAAACAATACTGGGTTAGTCTCAGGAGAACAAATATTTGTGGGAATCTCAACTTCACCCAGTCTAGCATGCCACACATGGTTCAGGTCTCAGGAAAATAGAAGATTGAATGCTTTCACCTAGAAGGAATGCAACATTCTCAAATTAAATTATGGCGATGTTCTTTCACCTACACACACACACACACACACACACACACACACACACAACTATAATCAATTTTCTTTTTGTAAATTTTCCATTAAAGAGCAGTGGAAATAATAAATATCAGTAGCGAAAGAGGCAACTGTTATATGATGGAAGGACTTTAAAATATAATTTTCCCTTCACCTTCACTCCCATAGACAAATGGTTTCTTCTCTTCTACACACCTGATCCTTTACTAATGTTGGCATCTTTTAAAAAATGGCACTAATATAGACATCTTTCCGCCCTCACAGGATTGTTGTAATTTTGAAATGAGATCTAACAGGTATGAGCCCTTCTCCGTTTTTACTATTAGAATCAGGACTATATGACTTACTGCTCTCTCACAGGTGGAGAATAGGGACTGCAAAAAGCAAGATTTAAAAGTGTCAGTTGATGATTTATGGAAATAAAACCATGCAAATATACATGAAAAAAATTATGTAATGCCGAAAATACCCCACTAAGTAATGGCTTAAAACAATACACATATATCATCTAAGTTACTGTTAGCCAGGAGTCCACGAAGAGATGATCTAGGCCCTCTGTTTCAGGGTCACTCACAGGCTACAATTGAGTCCTGGAGTTGCATCTGAAGGTTCAACTGCAGAAGAATCTGTTTCAACCAAGCTCACTGACCTGGTTGTGGGTAAGACTTGCAGACTGTTGGAGTGAGAGCCTCAGCACATGGCTGGCTACTGGCCAGAGGCTGCCCCCAGTTCTTTACCTTATGGGCCTCTCCAGCACAACAACTTATTCCATCAAAGTCAACAAAAAAGAAACTCTACCAGTAAAATGACAGCAATGGTCTTGTATAACGGAAGTGACATCACATCTCTTTTACAATATTCTATTCATTACATCGCTGTGTCTAGCCCACACTCAATGGAAGAAGATCACACAGGACATGGATACTTGGAGTCAGGGATAATTTTAAGTCATGCCAGAAGCTTCCAGATAGAAATATTACTTGCTTTTTTGCAATAATATTATATTTTTCTCTTTAAAATTCATTGGCTGCTAAAATTCAACAAATAAAATGTTATGTTTACTTTGTTACAAATGTAAATTTAGAACTATAGATTTTTCCCTACATTCAAATTCTAAACTCATGCATTTTATAGATAACAACAAATCAGCAAGTCATTATAATGGATTCACCAGCAAAAAGCCACAGTGCTATATGCTATAAGGAAGCCTGGAGACATGACAGAGTGCCCACTCCCTTAACGAGTTATAATTGAACAGGAAATTGAATTTTTATATTTTTTAACAGTTAAATAATACTATAAGATGTTGAAAAATCCTGACTCTGAAAGATAAATTGAAGAAAAGTATAACAGATGTATTAAATGCTGTGGTTTCAGAATTGGGACAAATCCTTATGGGGTAGAATGGTCTATGAAAGTCCATAGACGTGGGGAGACTATAATAAAACTAGATCATCAAGGCTATGCGGTATTTAAAAATGAGAAGAGGCCGGGCGTGGTGGCTCACGCCTGTAATCCCACCACTTGGGGAGGCCGAGGCGGGTGGATCACTAGGTCAGGAGATCGAGACCACAGTGAAACCCCGTCTCTACCAAAAATACAAAAAAATTAGCCGGGCGAGGTGGCAGGCACCTGTAGTTGCAGCTACTCGGGAGGCTGAGGCAGGAGAATGGCGTGAACCCGGGAGGTGGAGCTTGCAGTGAGTGGAGATTGCACCACTGCACTCCAGCCTGGGCGATAGAGCGAGACTCCATCTCAGAAAAAAAAAAAAAAAAAAAAAAGAGAAGAGGAGACAGAATATTCCAGATGGAATATGTAATATGAGCAACAGCAGCCAGAGGTAAGGATGTGCATGGTGCCTTACAGAGACAGTGAAAGAAGGGCCATTTTGACTGCAGCCAAACGTTCATACAAACAAGTAGTATGTGGTAGGATAGAAAGTTAGTGCAAGTCCATTTTGTAGAATATCTTAGAAGTTAAAATACAGAGTTTTGACTGTATTCTACCAACATTGTGGAACAACTGAAGGCTTTTGACAAGAAGAAACATTATTGGTGGCTTCAACAGATAATACTCTGAAGGATGAACTGTTATTTGAATCAGAATAAATATTTACCAATATGAAAGGCACAGTATAGTGTGAGAAAGATGTCTTTTGGCGTGCAATAAAGAAGGTTGATGTGCAATAAAGAAGTAACTCTGCCATTTGATGTTTGTGTGGTGTTGCAAAGATAGCTAAGCTTCGTAAGCCTCACCTTTCTCATCCACAAATGGAGACAATAGGACCATCTATCTTGTTGCCTTTAATGTTAAACAAAAAGGATAGATTTTGTAATCTTAAAGACAATCTGAACAGAGTAAGTTTTCAATAATTATTGCCCATTATCATCACCACCGTCATCATTATTATTAACATCATTTTAAGGAGTTAGGTAGAGTTAGGCATTAAAGAAGTAGATAGCTAATTAATTAGACATCGGGCAGGCAAAATTCAGCTTTCTATATGGTAGAACTCAGATGTTAATAAGCTGACTAGAAATGAAAAGATGACTCTCACACCCAATTTTATCCTTTATTTTTTTTTAAGTGTCAGACAGAACTTAGTTTAAGTTCTAGCTCTGCCTCCTTTCGGCTGTGTGACCCTGATTCACACAGGTCATCTCGCTTACTTCAGCCAGGCCGTATTCTGTTCTTTCTTGGTTCACTTGTGCAAATATAGCCCACCACACTGAATAAAGTATTCTTTGTTGGAACAAGCATTCTTTGTTTAACCAGAAAAATATGCATCTTTCTCAAAATAAATGGAAGCAACTCTGTTTATGTCACTGGGTATATTTTTTGATAGGTTCATATGCTGTTATATAAAAAGTCGTTGTTTGTAGTTTAAGGCTGTAACCATTTTTGTTTCTTTACACATATTGTTTTCTTATATTTCTTATTTTTCTTTTCTTTTTTTTCAAAAAAGAAAAAGTAATGTGGTTCAACCTGAAGTTAATTTGAAGCTCAAAATGTCTTAAAGCAAGTAGATCATGTTCCTTTTCTGGTTCCTCACACTCTTTTGATGTGCCCCTTTAGGAATAGCAGCTGATATAAAGTGGTTTGTTTACTAGAGCAGAGAGAGAAATAAAAATGAAAGAGGCAAGAGAATGAAGGAAGATGATTTCCCTTGATTGAAAAAGTTATCATCTCATAAATACTTGGTAGGAGTGGATTTTTGCTGTTAGTATGGTTTTGTGACCAGAGATAGAATAAAAAAGAGTGACCCAAGGCCACTCCTTGAAGGCTTAGCCACTCCTCTGGTACCTCCTCCAGCCTGTGTGTCATAAAAATAAGAGTTACATTCTAAAGATTCATGAGATGTGGAATTGATATTTCTACAACTTGAGAAGGGAGATTTTCAAATGGTATTTCTGTTATAGTTAATTTAGGCATATGTTAGGGGTTTCGGAGGTTTTTTGTTTGTTTGGTTTGGTTTTTTGTTTTGTTTTTCAGAGATGTCTCACTCTGTTGCACAGTCTGGAGTGCAGCAGTGCAATCATAGCTCACTGTAACCTCAATGCTGGGCTGGGACTATGAGAGTGTGCCACCATGCCTGACTAATTTTTATTTTATTTCTTGTAGGATCAGGGTCTCCTTATGTTGCTCAATCTGGTCATGAACTCCTGGGCTCAAGTCATCCTCTCACCTTGGCCTCCTAAAGTGCTGGGATTACAGGCATAACCCACCATGTCCAGCGTAGGTATTGTTAGTGAAGAGACAATAAACCATCTTTGCTTCACTATGTTTTACCAAAAGATTTGTTGAATTTCTGATTCACCATATTGACTCCAATAAATAATAACTGTAATGCTCAGTACAGTAATTATGAGAAAATATTTCTAAGTTTGGTATTTTGAACTATTTAAAAATAGTTTCCCAAGTCCAAGTATCAGAGTTTGTCTTGCTACAGGCCCCATTTCTTTAGCACAACTGAAAAACATTTTTCCTTCATAAAGATTATGCAATTGTTGTTCATCATCCATTTGGAATGTGAGGTCATGTTATGACTTATCAGGGGAAAAAAGTTGCTAAGAATATTAAAAAAAAAAAAGTGAGTGTTTACCAAGTATTGTATCATAAATGTGTGGCAGAAATGTCAACAACAACTTGTTAATGAAAATTTGTCAGGCACATACAGAGAGGTAAATAGAGATAATCTGTACTGTGGCTTGATAGATAAACTTCTTTAGGTCTAGGTGTCTTTACTGTAGCTTTTTTCAGAACTCTCCTGATTATGTATGTAACCTATGTTTAGGGGGCCATCTCCAACCCTTCCTGATGGCAAACTTTGTCTTCTTCCCCTAATTTCTATGTCCTATAAAACTTTCACTCAAGATTATATTTATTGAGTTCTCACCTGTGCCTGAAAACTGACCTGAATAAGTGTCCCCTTAGTTTACCATTTCATTTGAATTTTTCTCATCCTCAGTTTTTCTCATGTCTCAGAGTCATTTTGTTGAATACAATGAGAAAGGAAAAATGTGAATAATTCCAAGCAGAAGAAACAGCAGGAGCCAATGCACAGATGATGGGATAAATTGATATAACAGGGAGGCAACCCACCCAGATTGAGATGGATAAAGACAGAAGTAGGATGAGATAATCATAGTCATAGTAATTTTATTGCCCCTCACTATCTATATATTATAATGGTACATTATGGTTAGTTGGTTAAACTTAGAATGCTTGACCTGACTTACTATTCTTGAATTTGTTTAGGGGCTAGAAAATTCATCACAACATTCTTTTCATAAGCGAAAGGAATATACCAAATACCTTTTCTGTGCTTACAATAACACCGAGATATTATCTGAATCACTGGCAGTGCTACTCCAAGGAGGTGTCCTAGCAGCCTATCCTTTCAAAATGTTTTGGTATGATGTCAGTTGAAAATTCAAAAGTGACTCTGGTGGCCATTTGCCGTCTGAGCATCTGATGCACATATTTTTTGATGGGAAAATTGTTTTGGGAAGCCAGGGTTAGGACCTCAGTCCCATTTGAGATACCTGAAGAGAGTTCTGGAGATTTCAGATTGATGAATCTGAATAATTTGAGAAGGAAGCCCACCCATGAAAATGGAAATAGTTACTTTTGAGCTAAGAGAAATATGGGGAGTTGAAAAGCTTCCTAGACCAATGTCTTGAAATCAGCAGACAAAAGTATTTAAAAAAAGAAGTAAATATTATTGTTTTCTACCAACATCAGTGTTTTCGAAAAATGTATTGCAAAAATAATGACAATGTCTTCTCTCCCTGAATTTACGAGTCTCATTGATCCTTTCCTTTGGTCAGTGTATCCAAAATCAAATGAAAACTTTATAGCAGATTTTTCTATATGAAAAACCAATTTTTCACTTTTTTTAATCTGGCTGTCAAATATATAGATTCCCATGTCACTGTTAGGAGAGATTGCCCAGAATGTGAAAGATTACTTAGGTACATGAGAGTATCCTGAACTCAAGCACAATGAACAATTCATCAAGGCCTTCCATTGTCCTAGTTTGACAATGTAAATTTAGCTAGGAGAATATTCAATTCTGAAATAATCACTTGAGCATGTATTACAAGGGTCAGCAAACTAAATGGCCAGGTAGTAAATATCTAAATATGTAAATATGGCTTTGTGGGCCATATGGCCTCAGTCTCAACACGCAATTCTGATGTACTAGTACAAAAGCAGTCATAGACCACTGGTAAACAAATGAGCCTGGCTTTGTTCCAAAAAATCTTTATTTATAGACATTGATATTTAAATTTCACAGAATTGTCAAGTTCCAGGAAATTTCTTGTTTTTTTAATCACCTAAATTATAAAAAATATACTGGGCTCACAGTCTGTTTGAAAACAGTAAGCAGATTTGGCTTGTGGTCTATAATTTGCCAACTCCTGGTATATTATAATTCAGTGTATTTTAAATTTTTTAAAATTATTTTACTTTCTAAAATTTCATTTTTTTTTTAATTTTAAAAGATTAAAATGTTATTTCTGTACCTCCTATGTGGTTATAAGAAGAAAAACTAATTTGGGTACATTATATAATAAAAAACAAGATGTATGCCTATGCACAAAAATAGCTTTTGTAGGTAAAAATGAAGCTAAGATCCTGAATCTTGACACAACTGCGGGCCTAAAGTAGTTGTTGCAATTAAACCCGTCTCCAGATGAGAAAAGAAATTACATAGACTTCTTCCAAAAACCACAGTCATAGTGTCTCACCTAGGAGTTGGGAAAATACTCCTTAGGTATCAGAGGAAGGAACATCTGTGTGACTGGGAAGAGCCCAGATTGTCAGGATGCCTCTAGGTTCAGCTTTGTTATTACTCAGTGAGATTCATGTCCTAAAACACAGAGTCTTTCTTGGCCTTTGTCTTGATTCAGAAAATAAGATATACTCTTTATTCTCCAGCAGGATTCTTGTTTGAGATCTGGTATAATACAATTCCTTTCATTGGATGTTTCGTAGAATGAATACATTGTTTAGTTTCCTTCTCATAAAATCTGTTTTCTTATCAAGGCAATCTTCTTTTAAATCACTATAGCTTTTATATGTTGTTTAGGATTCATCCTATTTATTTGGCAAATTCTATCTGGTATGGCCATATCATAAACCTTGTAGGATGATAACACAAATAAACATGCCTAATTCAAGGTTGGGCAATTAGCAAATGCTCAATAAGTGTTCCTTAGTTTCTATTTTGACAACAGTGTATTTCAGTATTCAACAATGAATATTCTACATGCCTTAATAAATTTATAATGATGATGACTATGATTAAAACATTCCTTCTTCTTTAGCTTAAGCATTTCAAGTGTGTGTGTGTGTGTGTGTGTGTGTGTGTATGTGTGTGTGTAACCAGAGAAAAGAGATAACATAATATAGTCTGGTGAAACAGTGGCCTTTTATTTATTGTTCAATAAGAACAATCCTTAAAAAGAAATTTGTCATGGATTTTCCAGGGCCTGTCTAGTTTTTAATTTATTTTTTTCTTTCTCTAGTCCCAATCTCACAGCCTGGATAAAATAATCATAAAACAGTTTATTCTAGTCCTTGATAACTTTATACTAGATTACAATAGGGTGACCCATACAGTACTTGAAAATGTAACAAAATTGGGCTTTCCATATCTATAAAGAAGTTTTTTGAGTTGGGCTTTACTTCAGAGGCTTTCTGTCAGTGTTTCAGCATTTCTGTATCTGCTCTTTGCTTTCCTTTTATTCTACAAATAGGACAGGGTTCAGAAGAGGTCATAGTCTTATTTTCCTTTGCAGCGTTTTGCCCAGTCTAAATATATTTCTGGATTATAGTGGGTCAAGAATCCCATGAATTTCTAGATTTGATAAACTAATGTTTAAGGCAAAAAAAAAAAAGAAACCAATAACATCTGAAAATAAAGCTCTGTCGAGGCAAACTTTTTGAGGAAGAAAAAATATAATTTTGCATCTTGTAACATTTTTATCAGCCATATAGTTACCATGATCAAGTATAAGGGAGCAACAGAGAGTAAAAGTTAATAGAACCTCATTAGAAGATATTAGAAATGAAAAAAGAGGTATGCCTTTCTAAAGTATATTGTAAATGCAAATGTGAAATCTGTAAGAGTTGGAGGAAATTGAAAAATATATCCTGCCATCTTTTAAGGAATAAATATGGTTAAATTAAGAAAACCAATTAAGATATAAAAAACAGCAGGCTTGATGGTTTCAAGGCAAGAGATAGCAGATAAAAAGTTTCAGGAAAAGACAGATCTTAGCTTGCAGCAAAAAAAAGAAAAAAATAGCATATGAAGTTTGTCAGCCTTTGCAGAAAGTAATAGGAGTTGAAAGCGTAAAAATGAAATGATCAGAGAAAATGAATATGGATCTTCAGAGTAGAAAGATTGGGAAAGTTTTCCATGAGTTAATAGAGTGCCACAAAGAGAAAGAGACAAAAAGCAAAAGGTATGTTGACGATAAATTTTTGGCAAATACCCATGAATGAACTGAATACAATAAAAATTTCCAAGTGTTACTACCTAAGAGTTATGAGATGTTTCTTCCTCAAAGCTAAGTTGATTTTTTTAAAAAGTGAAAACATTTCAAGTATCAAAATAGATTCTAAACCCTATCTATTAAAATATATGCAAATGTATAACCCAAAATACCACCTTAAATTATAGGCTTATGGTTGATCATACAAGCTAAATCAATTCCATTTGAAAACTCTGTGCTAGAAATAATATTGATATTTAAACATTCATTCACTGGGGTAGAATGTGACTAAAGATAGTCTCAAGTTTTTTGATATCATTCCCTTTGAGAGATGAGGGTTTACGTCCGCTGTCCTTCAATCTGAGCAGTCGTCATAGAATATAGCAGAAGTGACATGCTACTTTCTAGATTCAGTCCTTAAGTACCAGGTTGTTTCTACTTCCTGTTTCTAAGAACACTCAATCTGAGAGACCTAAACCACCAGGTTAGAAGTGCAACTACCCTGCTGAAGAGAACACTGGGAGATATCCCAAGACTCCATGGAGAGGGAGAGCGCCTCACATTGGCCCACTCTTCCCGTCATCCACATCCTGGTGCCAAATGCGTGAATAACCACCAGGTCATCCTGGCTGTCAGTTCAGTGTCAACTGAGCATGGCCCAAGTTCCTAAGCCACAAAATGACAAGGTAGAATAAAATCACTGTTGTTTGAAGTCATCAAGTTTTGAAATTATTTCTTGCTTAGCAGTTAGCAGCCAGAATTTAATTAGTTCCTAGAAGTGCTATTGCAACAAAAATCTGAGACGTGGAATGTGAGCAAGAGAAACGGGGTTCCCTTTTATGAAGTGTCCAAACATTTGTCAACATTATTCAGTGACAAAATGGGAAATAGAGAGGACACTTAGTGAACTCATGGATTTTACTGGATAGATTTTCAGGACAAAATGCAGAAAGTTCTAAGAGACTAGTTGCCTATGATAAAGTATGAGGAGAAAAATGAAGGAGCTATTAAGTCATTGAGCAGAATTTAAAGGATAAATGAAGGAAACAGAAGTTTAAGGGTCTAATATGGACTGTTTCTTATTTCTTTTTTTTTCTTTTTTTTTTTTTTTGAGACGGAGTCTCGCTCTGTCGCCCAGGCTGGAGTGCAGTGGCCGGATCTCAGCTCACTGCAAGCTCCGCCTCCCGGGTTCACGCCATTCTCCTGCCTCAGCCTCC